>NW_010511014.1:0-19112 GCF_000687285.1 Phaethon lepturus | reverse complement strand
TGTGACCGAAGTGCAGGACCCGGCACTTGGGGTTATTAAACCTCATACAGTTCCTTAAACACATCATCTCAAATAACACCTTCCCAATCTACCCAACATGTTCAACTCTTCCCATTTGGACTTTGGAGTATTGTGTATTCTGGTTTACAACTTATTTTTCCAGCTCCCTTAATCATTCCCTACTGCCTAAGCCCCATCGTGATATTTGTTGGCATTTTAAATTTTCTCCTTTTTTAAAAGTATTTCTAAAAATTTTTCTTACTTTTATATGCTCTCCCTCTGGCTCTCTTAACTCCAGCTGTCGCTTCTAAAACAGTGGCTGCAAAGATCCTTTCAGAGCAGACGTGGTCCAGGGCTTGGTGCATCACAGCCGGGCCCCTGGTATTTGCTTTTCTTATTGTAAGAGGTGGGCAAGGTCCATAGGATTTTCTCCTAAGTGGTCCGGCAATTTGATAAAGCAAGCTGTGTGTAATTCATATCAGGCTGTAGGTATAAAATTTTGCAGAAGGCACTAGTGTGATCTTTTTTGCCTGAGGCACAAAGCACATGAAAGGAAAGAGGGGGCAGAAGGAAAAGATCAGTCTAATTTGCCACTAGGCAGTTTAGCTACAGTGTGCTGTAGTGACGGTTCTGTCTGAAACATCAGTTTAATAACACAATAAAAGGCATTTTTGTTCTACTGTCTGTTGGTGATAAGGAGATAGTTTCTCTCAACTTAATAAATTTTAATTAAAACTGCATACAGTGATGTAAAAACGGTATTTTATTTGTTATCATTGTCAGTTCTAAGTCAAGGAGAGAAGTTTAGCTGGCTGAGATGGGATGGAATTTTTCTTTTGAGTCTCCAAATTCATTACAGAAAAATTGAACTGAGACCTTTGGTGGAGGCTGATATGATGCAGTAAGGAATTGCTGTAAAATTAAGAAAAGTCCAACTTTCATTCAGCATCCTCCAGATAGGAGATGCTTTTTATTGGCTGTTTCCTTTGGGAATGTACTCATTACAGTAACCATCAAAATAGGAATCCTTCATGCGGAGGCACTGCTTCTGTTTGCTATCTGGCTGTTTGGGGAATGAGATCTTTAATTAGTTCAGGATATAAAATATTACACATACATTCCCTCCAAGTCTTCCTTTGTTGCTGGGGTCAGTAAGGGCAGCTTTGTTGTATTTGTAGTTGTAATGCTGTTGTCCTTGTCTAATCATAGCACACTTTTGTCCCCTATAAACTGTCAGGACATATTTTTGCATTCTGTAAATAGCATAAGTAATTGTATCCTGAAGTTGATAATAAATACGTCAAGTGTGAACAGTGACCTGGTTGACATATATATGATATCATGATCGGTGGAGAAATTTTATAGCTGCCCTTACAGGAGACTTTTAAAACCAGAGAGTGAGATCTGGGCATGAGAGATTTAGCATTGATGTGAATGGTGTTATGATTTCACGCAACATTTGCTTAGAGGTTATTGCCATAGTCTTAATGGAAATTCGGGCAAGTAGTCTTCTCAGGACTGGTATGTGGTATTCCTCTGTCAGTGTAGTATGTGCAGATGGCAGCAAGTCAAAGTCATTGCTTCTTATAGCCAGACAGAGCTTAAGCGAGAAGGGGTAGGAGGGCAAAATAAGAATATACTGTACCTTGTTGAACCTTGGTGCTATATAAACCTACTTCAGATTTTAAAACAGAAGATGTGAAAGGATGCCGTTGCTCTTGGAGAAATTCTGGAAAGCATTTTCCCAAACTACTGACACACAGAGGCCTCAGAGGACCAGCCGAGGAGGATGCAGTAGGAGGGCATAGCTCTTCCTGGCCAAGGAGTAGCAAGCAACAGTGTTTTGGGATGGAAATTATCTTTCTTTGCTCTTTCATGTGAGCGCCACAATGAACAAACCTCATTCTTCCTGCTCTTGACTTGCTCTCTTGAGCTCCTCCTTCGATCCCTTGTGACCTTCTTGAGTCGTTGCTGTTCTTGCCACCTTGCTTAACCCTGTTTTCTCTCTTGGCATCACTTCCACTTTCAGATCTGCCTCTGTGTCCCTGGACTGGGAAGAACCCACAATTGTCCAAGCATATCTGCCACTGCCAGGCACCCCTTCTTCTTTTCTCTCCTACCCAAGCTCCTTATTCCTGTTCTGTATTCTGGCTGCCTTCATCTTCCCGCTGCCAACTCTCTCTTTTCTCATTGAGTTTCTGCCCTCTCTACTCCACTGAGATTGCAGTTGACTAAACCCACAAATTATCACCTCCTGGCCAAATCCCAAAGCGTCATGCCTGTCCTTGGCCTTGACTTGTTTTCATATTCACTGCAGCTGACCCCTCTATCCCCTTCAATTCACTCTTTTCTCTGTAGCTCTTGGCAGCTACAATTGCTTCGAAGAATGTCTGGTGCCTCTTATCTCTGAAGTGTGTTGTTCAGCGACTGCCTTGGCAGCTGCGTCTTCTCCATATCCCCCCCATCTTAGTACTTAGAAAGGCTGCAGCCTCAGTTACTTTCCTTGTCTCTTTCTAGTCCTGATCACTTAGACGTTTCACGCGTTTTATTGCATCAGCTTCTCCTTCCATGCTGACTGCTCAGAAATAATACCCTTTAATATAGAAACTTCCATTCCGGTTGGAATGGAAATTGGTATCTATTCCCAGACACCCCCTGCTAGTTCATTTGCAAGTTGCTGCAATCAGCTTGTGTATTATCCCTTCCTGAAATTCCTATTTTCTCTTCCATCATAGGGGGGAAAAAAACCCCAAACCAAACTCTTTTTCTTTGACTGAGCATAGATAGGTCATTAAAGGTTACTGTAGGATTTTCCTTCTGCCTTCATGTATCTCCAACCTTAGTGCCAGATTGACCTAGTGATCTCTGGAGTCGATGCAGAATATCTTTTGTCCTTTCGCTCGGTTTCTGATTACCTCTTCCATACAAAATGCTGCTTAAAAATCAGTAACAGAGCAAGGAGGTGGAGGGTTTATTCAGGTTAAACACAGCCTCTGTTTGTAAGGTCTTTCAGTAGAGAAAAAAAAAAAAGACAACTTCAAAGCAAGATAGGCAAGGCGTTTGTGTAAGAGTAATTGGAAGAGGGAAGGCAAGAATGAAGGAAACACTAACGAGATTCTGTGCTGAAATGAGGCACTTTGAGAAATGCCATTACGCATGTGTGTGGTCGGCTCATTGGTAGGGTTAAACCATGTACATGAAATGTCACTGGTGTAAAAACTGGTGTAAAAGATGGCAGAACTGAGTCCATGAACTGTGTCCCTGCTCTGTTTCCAGGAGCCCACGGGGTTCTGCATAAGAGACCGTCTGAAGTTCTCCTTAAATACTTGATTTCTTTAAGGGTTCACCTCCGTGGTGTTACTTACAGATTTCCAGCAATGCTCAGGATCTAATCATTTTACTGCTGCGGTAACAACGCATATTGTAGGGACTGCTGGATAATAATGACGGTAAAAAGTAATTCCAGCGATGTATTCAGTGTATGAATGGCTGTAACGTAGTAGCTTAATATTGCTGCTCTGCTGGAAACCATGTAAATGCCTGATTATCTTTACCTATTAAAAAAACCCAAAACAATTATTTATAGTGGAAATAAAAATAAAGCATCTGTTTGTCACTGAGGGAAACACACCCTGCATTTTGCTATTATAGGCCACGCATATATTGAGATTTCTGCAGTCTCCAGTCCTTTAATCATCTGAGTTAATAGCCTGTGCCATTAGACTGTGAGAGCTCGAGGGAGGCTTCCCCTCCGCAGTGCAATGCTGTGCAGTGAGGCGTGTTCACCCACTTTTGTAAAACTTGATCCATTTTTGCCCGTTGAGCAGCTGAACATGTGTTGTAGCCAATTTGCACAGTCGATCAGTTAAACTGAAGATGCACTGGTTAATAATGTGGGAATTTTATACGGTTCTTATGTTCAGTCAGGATGTCAGTGCCAAAGTTAGTAATGTGTGTGTGCATGTGTTTGTTTTGCCTTTTTTAGGCTTGTTTTGTCTGGCCGTTGTAAGAATTAGCAGATGTTTCATTTGATTCATGATGCTGGATGTCACCTCCTGGAACTGGTGTTTTAATTAGGTGGCACCAGATGCTTGTTTGGTAGCGAGCGAGTTGAGGCGCGCTCATGCTGGGAATGCCAATGTCGTCGCAGTGCCATCGCCGCTTCCCCTCTTGTTTTGTCCTCGGAGCAATGCTTTCTGCACCAAACGTCCACGGTCTCTCCTCACTCTCAACCTCCACTTTACTTTTTGGTTGTGCTTTCAAGTCCCACGCAAGGACCATTCCTTGCAGACCAGATCTTGCTTCGCGTGTCCCAGTGCGTTGCTTAAAAGTTACTACCCAGCCGGAGTAATGTTGTCATGTCTTCCCAGGATCTTCTCAGATGGCATGTAGGATCAGAAACCGTGACAGCACAGTTCCTCTTGGAATTGCAAACTGGGGTTAAGGCAAAGTCTGTACTCCCATTCATTGGCATGGTCACAGTGCCAGTTAACAGCGATCCTTTAAACTAACTTGTTCCCGTGCCAACATCTATCCAGACCTAAGCCTTTGAGAGTCAACTTCAGCACGCAGGCGATGGGTGACGGGGTCTTGACGTGGGATTCGCTGTGGCCATCGGACATCCAGGCAGAGGGAGACAACAGGAATAATTCCAGCGTAGTGTTCAGCTTATAAATGGCTGCAATTTGAAGTTTAATATTCTGCTCAGCTGGGACCGATGGAGATACTTGATTATCGGTCTCGCTGTGTGTGTAAATGGCACCTATACATAGCAAACTACTCCTTGGTTCAGTTTTTCGAGACTTTACTGCAAAACAGGTAGAAGAGCTGGTTTGCCTGTCACTTTCTTTCACAAAGTAAGATAGAGCAGCCCATATTTCTTGTTCCTGGCTACCTCTATACATTACTCAAAGTGCTCCAACCTCCTTAGATAACTTTTTCTGCTTTGGACTGACTCCTGGGAGTGTTTGGGGAGATGCCTGGCACCCACTCGTGAAGCAGCGTGGCTGTGCTGCTGCTGGGCAGCCTTTGGACACAGCCACCCTGCTGTGGTTCGTGTAGCCTTCTCCGTGCCTTCCTGCTGCAACCATCAGTCTATCAGTACCAAGCCTTAACCTTAAGTTAAAGCTGTCCAGGGTACGTCAGCACCATTCACAGTCACACCTCTGGAGTACGAAATAGGAGTGTGCCCTCTCCAGATGTTTTGGTTGCAGAGCTTTCCAGCCTAGTCCCTGGTATGATGGTGTTAAATGAAAAATTTTCCTGTTGGATGTTCGCTTTCGGGATCCCAGCAAATTTGTGTTTGACTTGGTATCACTGGTGCAAACATTCAGTCATTTAGGAGAAGCATGGAGTGATTCATCTATTTATTTTGAGAGGTTGAACGCCTGACCACAATGTGTTTTCTTAAATTTTACAATTTAATAGTAGCCTGGGGCATTGTATTAATTCTACTTTACTGCTCCAAGAGGCTAAGATATTGCTGTTTGGTTCTCTCCTGCTTTAGTTTAGCATTACTCCGTGAGATTAAAATGAGTGCTTGGTAGCTGGAGCTTTACTCTTTTCCTTCTGTTGTATTTCTGACTCTGATGCTGGGCTTCCCCCTCTGTTAATGGGTGCAGAAGCCCTTGGCTGCTGGGAGTTTCATTAATGTTTGTCAAGAGTACCTGAAATTATGTTGTATAAGGTCTGACTGTTTTCTAAACAATGCCATCCTTCAAAAATTCCTGTACACTGTATCTCGGGGGAGGAGTTCAGTTGCAAAGCACCACATTTAAAATTATTCTATTTGAAAATAAAAAATGATTGACTGCTGAAAGCTGCCTTACATGTTTTCTTCCCACTGGCCCTGTCACCCATAGCCTCCCAGGGTCAAAACAAATCTAATTCCATCTTGTAGCAGAAAAAATAAATAAACCCAAAGACACTATTATTTATTATTGGGGTTTTGGTCCTCACCAGGGTATGCTTAGAAGGCAAACTCAAGTTTAATAGAGGACCCTTACCTGTTCCAGACTAGAGTTTTGAATAGTACTTTCCCAAGTAAGCTTTCCTGAAGAAGCCAGTATTTATCAAGCGTGCTGTCAGAGTTTTAGTGCCCAGCGCTGGACAAGCGGACACATTACATCTCAATTAAGAATGGAAGATAAATGGGTGGCAGTAAATGGAGGTCATGGGTTAGAGGCATTTAATGGAAGAAATGGAAATGAAAATTGGAAAACAATCTAAGGGATCTCAAGAAGATAAGAGTGAAGGAAACTCAATTAGAGGAAGCCACACTTCCTCCTGCTCTTGGATCCGGGATAATTTCCTGGGTTTTGTTTGGTTGGGTTTATTGCTTCCACAGTTGGCGGGGTTGCATTATAAATAAATAATTAAATACAGTTTTACGATTTGCTCATACTGATGCATTTCAAACAGGGAAAATATAATCTCCATTTCAAAATTGTGCATAAATAGACAAATAGACTTTTTCTATCTTAAGTGCAGCCTATCGATGAGCCCTAGGCAAAGCCCACACTGGTATTACTGAGTGTTTAAGAACTTAAACCATAAAATACAAGGACATTTTTAATAGCTAAAATATTCACAAATGCAAATTCAAATGCTAAGTGTTTATGAAAGCTTTAAACTGCATATGGTGATTGATTTGTAAGGCGATCCGTGCAGAGAAAGCATACTACACATTTATGGTCTGGCCATTTACAGAAATTAAAATAAATCACTTTTCCTTTCCTTTTTCCCTCTTTCATTTAGCATGTATCTACGTGCAAGTGTATGTGCATGTGTTTTTACACATACATCTGTCTGTACATGTATACAACGTTTCACCAAGATGAGTTAAGGGTGATAAGTGATAGAAGTCGCTGCAGTGCATAATGAGCACGTACGGGTTATGTCCACAGCAAAGCCCTTATTTTCGGTGTCTTATTTCATTACGGCTCGTGCTTGTGGTTTTCCTCAAGGGATCACACGGCGTATATTGGTGCTGCAACATTTCATTATTTACTTTATCAAGATGTTGACTTTCCCCGCCTCTTTAGGGAGCTTAGTCCACCTCATCATAAAACACTCTAAAATTGAGCTGCTGTCGTTTATGTGCATGTACGTACACACCAGCTGGGGAACGCAATACTTACTCCTAGTGAGTGCATCTGAGCCTTGCCGAGGGAGCAGGCATGGGTGGATGCTGATGTCTCAGCACCCCTTGGGTGCCAGGCTGCCCGCTTTGCTTCCCGGTGTCTTGGGTAGAGCCACAGCATCTCCTGGAAAAGCAGGAGGGGAAAGCTGGCAGAAAGCACCATGACCTCGGAGGACTCTGGTGAGATAAAGGCCTGAGTTTTATGTCTTACATGAAAGGCTACACTTTGGACACCAGAAGCCAGAGCACATTTATTTGCCTCACTCTGTTCAGAGCTGAAAGAAGGCACCCCCGAGTCACTGGCACCGTTCCCAGTGGTCACAGTAGGGTTGCCTGCATTAAGGCTTTTATCGTACTGCTCTGATTTGCCACTGTCCCTTGTGTATCTCGGCTCCCACTCCCTGCTGTTTTCTTGTCTGAAGAAACTTCCCACCCATGGAAGGTTTTTGAAGATAAATGTCAGACTAATGCTACCCCAAGATTAAAAGAATAGTACTTTCCACCAATATACTCCAGCATATTCCCATATACTCTTTGACCCTTGGATTTATTATCAGACAGAGTGTGGAGAGTGAAACAGAAGTATAATTGTGGTCTCCTTGTGCAGGGTCTGTGCTAGGTTTGCCATTATAACCCCAGCTCCATTACCTCTATGCAAGGTAGAAAATTAAAGTTCTGACTACCCTAATGATCGTGCACAGCTTTTTGCGGCAGACATACCGTGAGGTTGCTCAAGGTGTTTTGGAAAAAGTACAGCGTGGAAATTAATTCTAGTTATTCTCACCAACAAGGAGGGGCTGGGGGGGAGTGTGAAGCTCAAGGGCAGCCTTGTCTGAAGTGACCATGAAATACTGGAGTTCAGGATCCACCAGGAGTTAAGGAAGGTAAGAGACCATCATGGCTGAGTCGAGACCTGCTGGTCGAACTAAAGGACAAGAAGGCAATGCACAGGCAGTGGAAGCAGGGACAGGTGTGCTGGGAAGAGCACAGGGACTCTGCCCAGGTGTAGTGATGGGGTCAGGAGGGCCAAGGCGCAGCTGGAGCTGAACTTTGCAGTGGATGCAAAGAATAATAAGAAGGGCTTCTACAGGTATGTCAGCCAGAAAAGGAAGGTCAAAGAAACCTTCATGAGCAAGACTGGCAGACTGGCAAGAACGGGTGAGGAAGAGGCTGAGGTACTCAGTGACTTCTTTGTTTTGGTCTTCACTGGCAGCCTCTCTTCCCATACCCCTCTAGTGGACAGGGTGAGCAAAGTCCCTCCCACTGTAAGAGAAGATCAGGTTTGAGACCACCTGAGGAACCTGAACATGCACAAGTCTATGGGAACTGACAAGATACATCCCAGAGTCCTGAGGGAACTGGCTGATGTAGTTGCCAGACCACTCTCCGTGGTATTTGAAAAGTCCTGGCAGTCAGGTGAAGTCCCTGGAGACTGGAAACAGGGAAACATTGCACCCATTTTTAAAAAGGGTAGCAAAGAGGACCTGGTGAACAACCGACCCATCAGCCTCACCTCTATGGGAAGATCATGGAACAGATCCTCTAGTAGCTGTGCTAAGGCATATGGAAGGCAGGGAGGTGATTTGAGACAGCCAGCATAGCTTTACCGAGGGCATGTCCTGCCTGACCAACCTAGTGGCCTTCTCTGATGGAGTGACCACATCAGCACGCAAGGGACGAGCTACCTGTGTCGTCTATCCGGACTTCTGTAAGGCCTTTGACATGGTTTGCGACAACATCCTTCTGTCTAAACTGGAGAAATATGGATGTGATGGGTGGACTATTGGGTGGATGAGGAATTGGTTGGATGGTCACACCCAGAGTGTAGTGGTCAATGGCTCAATGTCCAGATGGAGATTGGTGACAAGTGGTGCCCCTCAGGGGTCTGTACTGGGACCAGTACTCTTTAACATCTTCATCAGTGACATATACAGTGGGATTGAGTGCACCCTCAGCAGGTTTGCAGATGACATCAAGCTGAGTGGAGCGGTTGACATGCCTGAGGGATGGAATGCCATCCAGAGGGACCTGGACAACCTCATGAGGTTCAACAAGGCAAAGTGCAGGGTCCTGCACCTGGGTTGGGGCAACCTTCAGTATCAGTACAGGCTGGTGGATCAAGGGATGGAGAGCAGCCCTGCCCAGAAGGACTTGGGGGTACAGGTGGGTGAAAAGCTGGACATGAGACAGCAATGTGCACTCACAGCCCAGAAGGCCAACTGTCTCCTGGGCCGCATCCAATGCAGCATGGCCTGCACATCGAGGAAGGGGATTCTGCCCCTCTACTGCACTCTGGGGAGACCCCCCTGCAGTGCTGCGTCCAGCTCTGGAGCCCTCAGCACAGGAGAGACATGGACCTGTTGGAGCGGGGCCAGAAAAGGCCACCAAAATGCTCAGAGGGATGGAGCACCTCTCCTGTGAGGACAGGCTGAGAGAGTTGGGGTTGTTTAGCCTAGAGAAGAGAAGGCTCTGAGGAGACCTTCTTGCAGCCTGCCAGGACTTAAAGGGGATTCATAAGAAAGATGGGGACAGACGTTTTAGCAGGGCCTGTAGCAATAGGACAAGGGCTTATGGTTTTAAACTGAAAGAGGGCAGATTTAGACTAGACCTAAGGAAGACATGTTTCACACTGAGGGTGGTGAGGCACTGGCCCAGGTTGCCCAGAGAGGTGGTAGATGCCCCATCCCCTGGATACATTCCAGGTCGGGTTGGATGGGGCTCTGAGCAACCTGACGTAGTTGAAGGTGTCCCTGCTCACTGCAGGGGGGTTCGACTAGATGGCCTTTAGAAGTCCTTTCCAACCCAAACTATTTTATGATTCTATGATCCTTAGGTCAGCAAGGAAGGTGCACATCAAGCTCACTACCCTGGTCTTCAGGAGAGCAGACTTTGGCTTCTTCAGGGATCTGCTTTGTGGAGTACCATGTTATAAAGCCCTGGAGGGAAGTGTGGCCCATGAAAGCTGGTTAATAGTCAAAGATCACATTCTCCAAGCTCAGGAGCTATATATTGCAACAAAGAGGAAGTCAGGCAAAAATGACAGGAGGCCTTTGTGGATGAACAAGGAGCTCCTGGACAAACTCAAAAATGAAGCATACAGGTGGTGGAAGCAAGGACAGGTAGCCTGGGAGGAATACAGAGAAATTGTCTGAGCAGCATGGTTAGCAAAGCTAAAGCCCCGATGGAGTTAAATATGGCAGGGATGGCAAGGGCAACAAGGAAAGCTTCTATAGGTCTGTTGGTGATAAAAGGAAGACTAGGGAAAATTTGGCCCTCTCCAGAAGGAAACAGGAGACCTGGTTACCTGGGATATGGGGAAGTCTGAGGCACTCAACCAATTTTTTGCCTCAGTATTCACCAGCAAGTGCTTAAGTCACACCACCCAAATCACAGAAGGCAAAGGCAGGGACTGGGAGAATGAAGAACTGCCCACTCTAGGAGAAGATCAGGTTCAAGACAATCTAAGGAACCTGAAGTTGCACAGGTCCGTGGGACCTGATGAGATGTATCTGTGGGTCCTAAGGAAACTGGCAGATGAAGTTGTTAAGCCATGATCTATCATATTTGAAAAATCGTGGCAGTCTGGTGAAGCTCCCGTGACTGGAAAAGGGGAAACACAACTCTGATTTTTCAAAAGGAAAAAAAGGAAGATCCAGGGAACTACAGGCCAGTCAGTCTCACCCCTGTGCCCAGAGGTTAGTGCAGATCCTCCTGGATAGTATGCTAAGGCACATGGAAAATAAGGAGGTGATTGGTGACAGCCAACATGGATTCACTAAGAGCAAATCATGCCTGACAAATTTGGTGGCATTCTACATCAGAGTTACAGTGTTGGTGGACGAGGGAAGAGCAACTGACATCATCTGTCTGGAGTTGTGCAAAGCATTTGACACTGTCCTGCACAACATCCTGATCTCTGAATTGGAGAGACATGGATTTGATCGACGGATGACGACAGGCTAAGAGAGTTGGGGTTGTTCAGCCTGGAGAAGAGAAGGCTCTGGGGAGACCTTCTTGCAGCCTTCTGGTACTTAAAGGGGGGCTACAAGAAAGCTGGAGAGTGACTCTTTACAGGGGCATGTAGTGATAGGACAAGGGGTAATGGCTTTAAACTAAAAGAGGGAAATTCAGATTAGATATAAGGAAGAAATTCTTCAGTATGAGTGTGGTGAGGCACTGGCACAGGTTGCCCAGAGCAGTTGTGGATGCCCCATCCCCGGAAGCGTTCAAGGCCAGGTTGGATGGGGCTCTGAGCAACCTGGGCTAGTGGAAGGTGTCACTGCCCATGGCAGGGTGGTCAGAACTAGATGATCTTTAAGGTCCCTTCCAACGCAAACCATTCAATGATTCTATGATTTTGTTTCACTTTTTGCAGTCACTGGTATGGCTGTAGGTGTGGTGTCTCCCATGTAAAGCTTGTAGCTGTCTCTACGACCTTCCTATTAGGAAGATGCTTAGAAGCATCTGGGATTGCTCTTGGCAACTTCAGTGGGTATTTTTGCCATACTTGGAGAGAGTCAGCTTTCTTGTGAGTGATCTTTGAACACTGATGACTGGTTTTGGTGAAAGATATGTGCTGTTGGCATAGATGTTGGGAAATGAGAGAAGGAGGTTCAAAAAAAAAAAAAATGCAGGAACAGCCTACTATCTTCCACACAAAATGAGAGCATTGACCCTGGCCCAGACTTTAAAGGAAGGTGAGAGTATTGGAATTACATTCAGGGCAAGTTTTTTTGGCCAATCAAGTTGTGCAAACAGTGACTAAGAAGATGACGATTTCTAAGTATGCAGCTCCTCAGGCTGCCCATTTGAGCTTCAAAAGAGACTAAACTCCACAGTTACTGCAAGAGGGCTACAGTTAAATTCAGCATATAGTCAAGGACTGGACTATCCTGTCCTGCCCTTTTTGCTAATTCTGCAGGTCTGCAAGATCAAGTCTTAGTTAATGGAAGAGCCAGACACAGTTCATCAGTGGCCTTCTAGCTTGCCAGCTCAGTTGAGGGCATCAGTAGTTTGCTGTGTGGTCTATGGTATGAACTGGTAGGTATCAGCTTCTCAACCATCAATTACCAGCCGTCCACAGATGATGGTGGCCCTCCTTGGGGTAATACCAGCATGGCAGTTTGGGTGAAAACATGATGCCAGTGTGGTTTGCCTGAAGAGGTTCAGCATCCATGCAAAGGGTGTCCCATGGGGACTGTTTTGTGGAAGGTAATTCCCCATTAATGAAAGAGATCCAGGCTGTAAGACCCATTCTTGTGCTTAGGAGTGCGACCAACGCCACTCTTGTGTCTATTCAGCAAGGGAAACGGAGCTTCTGTCCTTCCTGAAATGAACAGCAAGAGATGCTCCTAATCTTTTGTATGCTGACAGGTGATCTGAACTAAATTTTGGCCTCCAGATAACCCTCTTGCACTTTTTTCTGCTGCAGTCATCAGAACTTCTTCCCAGAGTAGAAGCAGCAGCTTGAGGTGGTTTTACACCCTCTGGACATGAAGGATGAAAGGGGGAGTGTTTTCCTCAGCCTCTCTAGAGAAGAGGGGAGAGACTACGCCTAAAAGCATACTTAAAAGAAAAAGTGAAATGCCTTGCTTCTGGGCATTTTAAATCAGTAGTGCTGATTCAAAAGAAGTCACGTCTTTTTTGACGCTCTGGCTGTTGCGTACCCTGGCCCACGTACACAAAGCCAGTGTGACACAAAGGAAAAATTTAGATTTGCTAGACCTGGGGAGAGTATTGCAAATGGGTCTTCAGGTTTCAGTGCATCCAGTCTGTGTTTCACAGTGAAATGCGAAGTGCACTGGCTTGTGAAACAGCAGTGTTCTGCTACAGCATCGTGGGCAGTACTGGTGAAGTATATGCAGCCTGAAGAGCCCTTACTCACTGGAAAAGTCACTCTAAGAAGCACAAGGGCAATTGATAGTTCTCACAAAGCCACAAGTTGACTGCCTGAGAGCCTCTTGTAATCAGAGTTTCTCCGCGAGCGCAGAAGGGGACGAGGCTGTTCGCCTGCGACCCCCGCAGTACACCCCTCCGGTGCTCAGCCTGGACAGAAGCAGTAGACGTTGCTCCAGACTCACCGGTGGACACGGCCAGTGGATGTGCTGCTTCTAATGCCTTGCACACATCTCCAGAACAGGCTCTTCAGTTTCTTGCACGTCCTCATATATGACAGTGAGCAGATTCCAGAAGCTGTTTTTTCATTAGGTATATTTTCTCGTCTCCGTGGAGGCGGCAATGCAGAGGCTGTTGGAATAACAAAACAACATCCAGTAAACCTCCTCTCTCCAAGCTCCTTGGAGAAAACAGCTGGTCGATGTTCACAGATCCGTAGTCCTTATGTCCAGAAGAGACCAGATCGTTTGGTTTCATCACTGGACGTGTTCAAAAAACATGTAGATGTGGCACTTCAGGACATGGTTTAGTGGGCATGGCAGTGTTGGGTTGATGGTTGGACTTGATGATCTTAAAGGTCTTTTCCAACCTTAATGATTCTGTGATTCTGTGATCCCTTTTTTATCTCTGTCTATTATATATCACTTTTGTATCTCTTTACTGAGTGATCTTTCCCTGACTAAAGTGTAGCATACAATTGCCATGAAATGTTTCTCCCCCAACAGCTTGTAGCCCTCATTTGCAGATGTCTAGAGATAGGAAGAAATTATTCTGAAAATTAATCACCCGCTTTAGAAAAATAAATAATAAAGAAGGGTATCAAGCTGATTGCTAATTTTATTTTTCCTGGCTTCAGTTTCCAATCATTAGATGTTGCTCCATCTTATTTTGTTAGATTAAAGAGCCCTTTACTTCCCAATAATATTTCCCCATGAACTTTACATGGATTTTCTAATCAAGTTGCCTCTCCATCTTCTTTTTAATAAACTTAGCAGATTGAAATCTTAAACTCTCTTACTGTAAATCATTGTGTCTGCTCGTCATGCTGTTTGTGGAGCTCTTTTTTTTTTAAATCATCTCCATTTTTTTAACACGCTTTGTAAAGTAGACTCCAGAGTCATGCACGGTACCTCCAAGCAGAGGAAACGCGGCTGTGCTGTGCAGGGGGGTTAAATGGTGCTCCGCTGCTAGCTCTGTGCATCATGCTCCCCTCTTCCCTGCAGTGTTCATGTTCAAGTGCAGCGTGGCTATTAAACCCTTTCAGAGGTACTTTTTCTTTGCTTTTTGACTACTCGTCTGGGTTTCTTTTTGGATAGAGAGAAAGATAAAGGCAGATTTCAGGGTTAATGTTGTTACTCTTTTCATAGGGTTCCCCATTTGCTGTGGGCTGAGAGAAACGGCAACAAAGAGGGGGGAAAAAATACTATTTCCAATGTAATATATATAATAATACTCTATTTCTAGTAAAATGTATATAACTAAAAGGTGAAAGACATTTACTAGGTGGAATATTCCCAGTAGTCCCTTGTCTGCTCTGGCCATCCATCCCAGGCTGACACTCCTCCGTGCTGGGATCCATCAGAAGAACCAGTGCCCGTTTACGTTGTACTTGAGCCTAGGTAAGGTCAGCGTTGCCTTCCTCGGTACGAGGGATCACCCGCTCTCCAGGGCAGTTCAACAGCTGAAGCAGATCAGCACAGATTTTGCAGGAGGGTCCCCAGAACAATCTCTGACACTGTACTGTAGGCAGTACAAAAGATACAGAGCCCCACGTCAAGGAAGAGGACCCTGCACAGAAGTCCCTTACCAGGACTTTCATCAGCATCCTTTTGAGCATCCTTTGCCTTTTTTCTCCATCTCTTCTTCCTGCTTCAGCTTTGTTCCATTTCTGATCTCATTTCTAAAATAACCAGGAGCAAACCCTTCTTTTTAAAATAGCTTCCCAGTCCCACTGGCAGAGGACACATGGGTCGGACTTTGATCTCTTTATTAATCTACTAAAGAGGACGTATAGAAAATCTGGGTTACTCTGGGCATTAGCCAGGCCCTTTGTGAAAAAGTGCCTCCATACAAACAGGTTATTATCGAGGTTTAACAGCTTTCATCGCTGGTGCTGACGACATGAGGGTTTCTGCTGGTACCGTCCCCACATTCGGTTTGGTTAGGAAGGCTGTGGAGGTGGGCACAGGGCACGCAAGAGTTTTGTAATCCCGATGCTGCTCAAAAAACAAGGCAGAACTCATCACTTGCCGTAGGGACAAACAGATACAGAGGGGTTATAATACTGAAGAGAATTCACGGTTTGTAATTCATGTGTGGCTGGAAACCCAGTAGTCACAAGTGCTTTAAAGAAGAAAAAATAAAACAAATGCATAGTCAATAGAGTGAAATTATACCATCAACTGCTGTTCTTCTGAGTTACATTAAGCACATATTCCCATATTGGATCTTCCTGGCAGCATTTATAAAAACTTGAGGTGTCTGAATTTTGTGGCAGCTGCCGCAGTGGCAAAATTGCACTTTTCATTTGTTTTTTGATTTTTGTTTTCTTTCCACTTTGGCTGAAAAGCTGAGCCTGCGCATGTCCAGTGGATAGTAAAAAGTTGATCCCATGAACAGGCATTGTATTTTGCTGTGCCTCTGAGATGGAAAAGGAAGGATCTACCTGAGTAAAAGGATAAAATCAGAGAATCATAGAATCATAGAGTAGTTTGGGTTGGAAGGGACCTTTAAAGGCCATCTAGTCCAACCCCCTGCCATGAGCAGGGACATCTTCAGCTAGAGCAGGTTGCTCAGAGCCCCGTCCAACCTGACCTGGAATGGTTCCAGGGATGGGGCATCTACCACCTCTCTGGGCAACCTGGGCCAGTGGTTCACCACCCTCAGTGGGAACAATTTCTTCCATGTATCTATTCTAAATCTACCTGATGCCAGCAGCAGCCCACGTTCATAAGAGTTGGACGATACAGCTCAAGCCACGCGGGCTCGCAGCACATCCCATTTGTCAGAGCAGCGTCACGGTTTGTCCCGTCGCTCTCAAGCGCTTGTAGTGAGTAGGAAACGTGATGTGGCAGCGGTTTAGTCATCACGGGGGCTTCACGGCTCCTCTAGCCTGGTTTTACTGCAGGGTTTTATTGCATTGTTCGACAGTGATGGAGTGTGTAAAGCTTTGACAGAGATTATTCATAATTGAGAGTGTTTCTTTATAGTATTTTTGCTTTTGAAGGGAATTTGGTTCTTCCAGAGTTGTCTGTTGTGTATTTGTTGTTTATCCATGTAAGATTATTATTTTTTTTCGCCCAAGCAAAAAATATTAAAGCAAGCTGAATATGGATATTTCTTTAAATAGAGGGATGTGATGGAAGATACAGAAACCTTAATAAAGCCTAGTCAGGTGAAAATGTTGGCACATCTCATTTCATTTAATTCATAAATGGAAGAAGATCTAGAATTTATTTGACTAAGCCTCTGCTTCAGTCTTGATGATATGTTTGGAAAATTGCTCTGAAATGGATGTGTAAGTGACCTTGGAGATACCGTATTTAAGTGATAGCTCATTTCGATGAGCAGTTATAAGCCTTCCCCTCTCTCCTCCCCCAAAAGCAAGCAAAGGAAATCAGCAGCATTGGTTTTAAGTCGTTTGAAAGTAAGGAAGGAAGAATCTCACCGCAAAACCTAAGTATCCCGAAAGGTCGAGCACCTGATCTGAGATGTGCCTCTATTTCAGTGCTGTTAAGATGCCGCTTTACTGGGAAGTCTGCCCTCGTGGCAGCAGTCCCGTAGCCTCAGCGTCGGCCTTGGGAGAGCTGGGGAGCTGGGATCAGAGCCCTGAGAAAACCCAGTCCCTATGGTGGCTGGCACTGCTAAATTGGCATGCAGCATTTACCATTCGAATCACATCATTCGTATATATATATATATATGAATATATATATATGACTTGTGCATATGCACACACACGTTTGTTGGTATTCATGTATATATGAGTATAATATATACAAATATTCATACATGTATATAGATTAATACATTTATATATCTGAACATATGAATATAAACAAATATGTACAAATACATATATATTTATTCTTACTATTTTTATTTCAGGTGGCACTGGCCAGACCTAAGCTTGATTATTGCCTTTAGTTAGTTGAACTTCCCCTCTACCCATAGTAAATGAAGTTATGTCTGTGTTTTGCAGCCTGAGGCAGGGCTGGCCAGGGTCTGTACTCAGGCAAGACACCGACCCCAGCCTGGTGTCAAGGTCATGCCTGTACAAGCCGTGCTGAGGAGACTACGCCCGATTTAATGATCCCCTGCCAGACCTGCTCTGCAATGACACTGTGCATCAAGTCAAATCATAGAATCGTAGAATCTTTGGGTTCGAAGGGACCTTCAAAGGCCGTCTAATGAGCATCCCTGACTTCGGCTGGGCTGTTGGCTGGCCCAAGACCTCAGAGGTCAGATAAGTTGCCATACGTACCTGATCTAGATTTCAGACCAACTGGCCGTGCTTGGTCTAAACCATTGCATAGCGGTGGCTTCTTCCATGAGCAGGAGCGGTTTACATCCTTGCTGGACACCCAGCGCTGTGCACACAACAGCAGCGGTGGTCCCTCCTTTGGTAAAAGTCCACATTTGAAATTGCCCTTGAAACACACGGTGGCATGTTCCATCCAGCAAGAGCGGTAAATCTGTATATTATCTACCTACTTACTTATTACATGCAGGTGTATTACATTTGTTAACATGGTGAATGTCCTTGTCACGATCCTGGCTGGTTGTGATCTTCATGAAATCGCCTGTAATGACACGGTAAAAGGTATATTTGCAGACTAATCCACTGTTGGTGGAAATAGCATTGCTGAGGATTGGCTTTCTAATTCTCTTTTACTGCTCTGGGAACTCAGACATATGCTGCAGAAACTGCCTTTTGAGGTAACAGTAAATTTGCACATTCAAAACATCAGTAAAAAATTGAAAATTAAAAGTTAAGCCCTAGGCAGGAATGTTACCTGCCTTGCATTGTTTGACAAGCATGGTTTATTGTGTATGTTTTATGTTTGAACTAGAAAAAAGAATATGAGGAAGTTCTAGGTAGGTATAGCCTCAAAAAGTTAATATTGCTTTTGGACTCATTCCTGGGCATGATCTAATCTCCATTTAAGTCAATGGGGATATTTCCATTCGCTTCAGTAGGAGCTGGGTTTGCGTTTTAATACGTATTAAAGCCTACAAAATTTGTGCAATAAAATAAAAATGGGAGGCCACACTTTGCACAATGGGGGGTCTTAAATGAAGGCACTGAAATAGCATTTAATCACCAGAGTAAGGAGCCTGATTTTCAAAGCCGCCGGCTGCGAGCGGTGGGGGGGATGAGCAATAGGTCTCCTTCGTGCTCCGGTTGAGTTCGTGGCTGATGTGACACCGCCGCCCGTATTCGGAACTGGCACTGGTGATTCATGGCTCCAGAGGCCTTAAAAAAGGCTGGGTATAATGTATGGTTTATTCTGATTCCCACTGGCTTCCTTGGCCCCAGTGCGCTGAATCCGTCTGGCATCGGTGCTCAGATTCACGTCTTCGTTGCACCGAAGCTGTTTAACCCTCTGGGTTATATTTACAGTTTAACCTTAATGGAAGTAACTAAATAAATACCTGCTAAAAGAGGTACGCGCTCTGCCTTTATACACACCAGAGCCATTCTATGTGAAGGACCTAAATAAAAAAATATATGGGTTAGGCATAATGTTAGCTTTCTTGAAATCATAAATTTTCTTCCTTAATTGGGTGTGAAATTCCTGTCTACAGATCATGCCATTTTGGTTGATTTTCCGTTCATCGGTCTGATGAATAATGGGCTTGCAGTATTTTTAAACCTTTCCTGCCTACGATAGCTCTCCGCTAAGTGTCCTTCAAAAATCACGACTTTGTTCAATGCAAGGAATCCGGATTCGCTCTGACGTTTGCATTTACACCGACAAACCTTTCCGTCTCCTCCCTGTGCAACCACGCGTGGGGGCAGGATCTGGCCGGCGCTCGGCAGGAGCGGGAGTAGGCGGGTGCGAAGCCTTCGTCT
>NW_010511013.1:0-443 GCF_000687285.1 Phaethon lepturus | reverse complement strand
TCCATGTCCTTCTTATGTTGAGGGTCCCAGAACCAAACACAATACTTCAGGTGGGGTATCATGAGAGCAGAGTAGAGAGAGGAGGGTCACCTCCCTTGGGTGCTGGCCACACTTCTTTTGATGCAGCCCAGGATATGGTTGGCTTTCTGGGCTGCAAGCGCACTTTGCCAGGTCATGCTGAGCTCATCAACCAACACCCCCAAGTCCTTCAGGCCTTCTCTCAATCCATTCTCCTCCCAGACTCTATTTGTGCTTAGGATTGCCCCGACCCATGTGCAGGACCTTGCATTGGTCTTGCTGAACTTCATGAAGTTCACAAGGGCCCACCTCTCACACCTGTCAAGGTCCCTCTGGATGGCATCCCTTCCCTTCAATGTATTGACAGCACCACACACCTTGGCGTTGTTGACAGACTTGCTGAGGATGCACTCAATCCCATTGTC
>NW_010511012.1:0-2329 GCF_000687285.1 Phaethon lepturus | reverse complement strand
CTGTGTCATTGATGAAGATATTAAACAGTACAGAGATATTATCCTGATTATTGGAAAAAGGCCTGATACTGAACTGCATTGATGGGTAATCTAGTCCAGCCTGTCAAATCCTATGTTTCTTAAGAAAAAACACTGTAGCCAGAGATAGAGTACCCTAAAGTCTTTAATGATCTGGTGCCATGGCATCATGAAAGGCAGGTGAAGAAAACTGAATGCTGAGCATTCATCTTTTTAAATACGAAAATGTTCACCGGGTCTCTTGTTTTTCCTTCTACGCTCTTTCCAATTTCTGTAAAACCATGTCCTTAACCATAAGCAAGCAATGGCCAGGTGTGAACATTGTCCATTCTTCTGTTCCTGAAAAAGAAGGAAGATATTAGAAAAAAAAATGCCCGCTTTTCAGGTAACAGCCCTGTAAACAGCATTATCTCCGCCATCAGAGCAGACCACATGTGCGGAAAAGGATGTGTTATCAAAAATATCTATAATGGTGACCTTAAAAAAATACAAGAAGTGCTAATGAATTTCTTGTTATTTTAGAAAGGGACTTTCTTCTCTGTTGGTGCCGAGAGCTTCCTGAAGCGAAAACAAGTGAAGCTCTTCTCTCTCTTTCTTTTTAAATATGTTAGAAAACTTTTCAACTAAGCTTCTTCTCAGTTGTTTTCTAGCTGTTCAGAATTAGGAGGTGATGCTCCGAATGGAGACTTTTAAAGTACTGTCTTTGCTCAAATACTGTGTGGCATTAAGAAGGAGAAAGTAGAGACACCCCTGCAGTTACAATCAAAATTGTTATCAACAGTTATTGTTATCAACAGTTTACAGGTATTGGGCGGGGGGAAGGCAGGGAAGTGACTTCTTCAGGCCGCATTTGGAATTATTGCAGGAGCCAACATTAGGATGAAGTGTTCTTATCTGTCTCCTCTGGGCTCATCCTTCTGATGCTTGTTGCCTTCAGTGGCAGAGCCTTCTCAAGAAGCTCTCCCTCCCTTAGCACATGTGGTTTCTCAGTTATGTCTGTTGGTTACGGTTTTGTATTTTCAAGCCCCATGTTGGAGGTGGACATTCCTTGCATGGAGCATTCCAAGGGCAGAGCCAGGCTGTCCTACCATGGGGAGCTCACGGCAATGTTTGTGGAGATGAGTCAGTACCAGCAGCTCTGCTCTGACAACGTCACTTTTCGGGGAGCATAAGAAGCTGAGGTTCAGCTGTTCATGGCTGTTTGGGATGCCACAGCACCAGAGTGCAAACCCAATTGCATTACATCAGGTGCAGTTACCTCCACCCTCCTGAAACCCAAAGGAGACTTTTTTCTTTTGAGTTTCTCCTCAAAAATTTATACCATATGTTAACACTGACTGGCACTGCTGGTCACACTGAGCCACAGCGAGAAGAGGGTGCTGATTTTGTGCTTAGCTGAAGCAAGCCATATCCTTGGCACTTGTCCAGTTTCATCATGTTTTCTCTTTTCCCCTCCCTCTACAGTTGATTTAGCAAAGCTCTAGGGCAGTGCCCATTGAAGATACAGCAGAAAGACTCCAAGTCTGGACTTTGTCACACGGCAAAACTGAATAAGGTGAAAAAAGCATCAAGCTATACGTAACAATGTCTGGGCCAAGAACTGGGAACATTAAAATTAATGTCTTCATGCAAATCTTTAATTTTTCTTAATCTTCTTAATTCCACTCAAGAGAGATGATACAGATATAATCATCTTGGTGAACATGGTTTGAACACTAAGCAGTCAAGCAGGAAGATACTATCCTTCTATTATACTTTAGATTTTCGTATTATCCTTTATCTGTTCTTTCTGTAGTATCTAAGCTGCACATGTCTGGCATGGCATCTGGAGTACTTTCCTCTACTAACTTGAAATAAGATGACAAAACACTCCAAACACTCCATGCACGCAGCATAGGCACCAAACAGGAGGAGCTGGAAGCCATTGTGCAGCGGGACACCTATGATGTAGTTGCCATCGCAGAAACATGGTGGGATGCTTCTCATGACTGGAGTGCTGCAATGGATGGCTATAAGCTCTGCCGAAGGGATAGGCAAGGAAGGAGAGGCGGTGGGGTGGCTCTGTATGTTAGGGAGTGTTTTGATTGCATAGAAATCGAAGGTTGTGAAGACCAAGTAGAGTGCTTATGGGTAAGGATGAGGGGGAAGGCCAATGAGGCAGATATCTTGCTGGAGTCTGTTACAGACCACCCAACCAGGATGAAGAGATAGATGAGACATTCTGTAAGTGACTGGCAGAAGCCTCACATTTGCTGGCCCTTGTTCTTGTGCGGGACTTCGATCTACCGGACATCTGCTGGAAGTATAACAT
>NW_010511011.1:71965-112784 GCF_000687285.1 Phaethon lepturus | reverse complement strand
TGAATGGCAGCTGCCCACTGAAGGCTTCAACGAGCAGGAAGCCCACGGGAACAAAGCTGGTGACTGAAGCGAGCCAGTGCCCTGGGGTAAGCAGTGTCCTCTGAAACAGTCCCTGCAGATTTTTATAGATTAACTATTTTCACTGAGTACGAAGAGGTCATTTACTTTTCTTTCTTTCTTTTTTTTTTTTTTTTTCATATTTCAGGCAAAAGTTCTGCAAGGAAATGTAACCTGTGTGCAACACTCCTGGTACGCATCCAGTCCACACTGAGCATCAGCAGGCCACCCGTGCATACGAGTGACTGGGGTGAGTGCTCGACATGACTAATGGAAGGAGAAAACAGACGTGCCCAACTGGAACAAAACCCCGAGCTCCCTGGTGGAGGCAACTCACTCACGCAGTGGCTGCAGCATCTGATTGATTCCCCTTGCCTGACCTGAGTCACAGGGAGGCAACCAAGGGTTACCTCGGCTGAGTGACGTGACCCACTCTGGAGGATGCGACTGGGGTGACCTAGCTGAGAGGCTGCTTGCATGAATAAGCTGACCCTATCAGCCCTGCTGAGCTGGTCACTGACATCATCTGAGACGATAAGAAAACCCAGAGCCATTTTTTATATCTAAAGGAAGAACCACAACAATTCAACGGCTAGTATCACATATTTCCGAATACATTGAAAACATAATTTTATTACTCCAATTTTATTATTTATTTATGATATCACCAGAACCACCTGGAGCGCACTCAAAAGTTTTAGAAGTGCTTAAAGTGCTGAACTATTCACTCTAGTGTGCCCTGACTGCATGAACCAGCCTCACCCCAGAGGAAGGGGGGTGCAAAATATGTTTGCTGTAGTTCAGAGAAGAAGTGGTAGCTCCTGTGCTATTCACTGGTGAGGGCCCACTACACACCTCTTCTGCACCAGCCTATGGAGAATATAAGCAATCTCATCCTTCCAATGCTGAGACTTGACCTCTTCAGCCTGAACTGTCACCCCATATGTTTTAGTAATTTAGTACTTGGCTTGATCTTTGATATGACCTGAAAGAAGAAACCTTCCAAAACAGGGAAGTACCCGGCATGAAAAGCGTATTTTGTCTGTAACGCTGCACACCGGATGACACTTGGTTTTGAGAAGGTGAGCCAAGAATAGTTAAAGTTTGAGCGTTAGAAAGAAGGACCAAAAATTAAATAAGAAATTGCTTTGCTTCCTGTTGCTGCTCTGATGTCTTCCGCAGACCTCTAGCTCCCTTCTCTTCAGCATCCAGAGCCTCAGAGGAAACACAAGTAAGTAAGACACAGCTAACTTACACCAATACAACAATGACCTGAAAATGCTACTGCCTTCCTCAACATCAGATGGCTTCCCTGTCCATCAGTCTGGTATTTTGAAAGACCTGCAGTCTTACAATAAAGCCAAATTACAATTTACCCAATGTTTTGAATCCCCAGCACAAAATCCCAGGACACTGCAGTCTTGCCTTTATGGACATCTTTGCATCTGCTAAATTTGTCCAGGTTTGCCCATCGTTTCTTACAATCCTGTGTGCCCCATGGAACAGGTTCTTCAAAAGGCAAAGAAAATCCCAAGGTCAGGCAGCATCCTGACTTTTATCAAAACCTCTCTTTTATGTGGAGGCCTCATAAACACCTCATGACTAGTGACAAATGAAACATCCCCTCTTACAGTTTGGATTTTACTTTAATTTAATTTACTTGTGTTCCTACAGCTTTTATTTCTGGTCCTTATTTCTTGCAGGGTACCCCAAGTACATCAGTTTTGTCAGTATGGCCTGCTCACGTATCTCACACTGCCAATCATCTTTGCCCTAAAGAATCTTATGCTCACAGCCTGCTTGTTGCGATACCAATAAAAAAACCCTCTCCATCCTTCCTTTGAGAGGTTATTCATGGTTTTCCACCTTCTTCTTAAGAATTAAGGAAAAAAAATACAAATTCTCCTTATTACATTCTCTTTTTCCAACATTTCCAACAGTTCTTCACTATGTACCTAATTTCTCATCTTTCGAATGTGTCCCTCCAGCAGGATTATGTGTCTTCACCAAAGTTTTGGCCTGTCAGTTCTCTACTGTTTATATAGTTATCATTAAATGTTCCTGTCATATCTTAACCTTGCTGCAATATGTAACCTGCTCTCGCTTGAGTACATGGTCATTAGCATACACAGCACGGCGGCTGCTGTTGTTATTCTCATTATTACCATAATGGCTGGGGCCAGAAGAGAGAAGCAGCTTTAGGCATTGTACAAACACAGACAATCCCTGAAACAAAGAAAAAGCTCTAGAGTTGCTCAAAATGATTCCGAAATCATTCCTGTGAGTATCCTAGTCTACCTTTGAAATACTCATTTTTACCCATCTGAAAGCCAAATGGGATGTGCTCAGCCCTGCAGTTTTTTGACAGTTAACTGTTTTGCATTAGCTCTTCCTCACCACCTCGCTTTCCAGCTAGTTTTGGTGACCACATTGCAACTCCAGCAGGTGAATCCCCATGAGACTTCACTTGCCAGAGGTTTCCTATGTGCTTTGGGGAATCCAGCCACATATCGAGTACTGCAATAACAACATATGGGTACGCAGCTTTTTGAAAAGCCGAGCTTTCATTTCATAACTGTGCAGCCATCCATCCCCCTTGTTCACACCCTACCCCAAAAAATAGCCCTGCTGGATTGGCTTTTGTGTTATCAGCATTTTGTTCTTGAGGTCAGATCTTCACCTTGGAAATGTGTTTCCTCCCAGCCAGCCGCTGCTGGCCAGTGCTGTGCAATAAATCAGCAAGTCGAAGTCACGCACTCATTTCGCTCCATCCTCTGTTAGCAGAGGGACTTAGCACTGAGCCCGAGCGAGCAGGATGCAGTTTGCATTTTGACGTAGCGCCAGCACTCATCTGCATAGGAGATCAAAGGCAATGGCTGAAACACAGAAACAGCTTGTAAACAATCAGGCTGTGCTCATTAATACTGATTGATTACATTGTTTTCTTCTTGCTTAATTCATTTGGGAGATTGTCCATATTGAGCCATCCTATAGAAGCATGGACGGGCCGGTGTAGCATAGAGGATCATGCTTTTGAGTCTTAGATAACATCAGGCGGGCACCCAGGGCAGATGTGAAAGCAGCAGCAACAGGCCTACAGTGTAAGCAATAAAGCATGAAATGTGGATGGAGCATGTTTTCTAAGCTCGGGAGTTAGAGGGAAGAAGTGCAGGTGAGAGCTCCCTGGCTGATTCCCAAAGAGACAGGCACTAGATCAAGATTTCCTGGTCCTTCTGTCAGCAGGAGCTTGGTACCTCCATCCCACCACACATCCTGGCCTCATCTGACCTCTGCAACACATCACCCACCTACAGAGCAGGCCAAGGAAGTCTTTACATTGTAGGAGCCGGTGGAGAAAAGGCACTGAGCTACAGACAGCCCGGGAGCAAAGCAGGACACCATCCCACCCTAACAGGAGGGCTGGGGAGCTGTATGGACAGCATGCAACAAGGCATGTTTGTGAGACTGGTGATGATAATGGACATTCAGGGAGGTCCCCAGGTGGTTCTGCCCCTGGTAACTCTTCTGGGAGGTTACTGCAGTAATGCTGTTTGGTTTTATTGTCTTGCATTATAATATTTCTTTCACTGGGGCTGGCAGAAAGGGGGGACACCAGGGTGGGGAAACTTTAGGATGTGGAGTTTCCAAAACCTGGGCTCTGTCCTTGGTTGGGGAGATGGATCTCTCTAGCCAAGATGCTGCTTTTCACATCTGTGGAGTGGTGATAATGCTCCTGGCTGGTAGAGGAAGGTTTAATTGATTAATATATGGAAGACACTATATTAATGCAATGTTGTCATCCCTGGAAAATAAAAGAAGGCTAAAAATAGCATAGTACATTTTGACAGAGCTTTTGTTATTTTCTTTTTATGTTCAGTTCCTTTGAGTCTGTCTTTTTCCTTGTTAGGAAATCCTAACTAACATTTTCATTTCATTACCAGGTCCAGGTTTGGTACTCTGTAGGCAGCCACTAATCGTTCAGTCCCCAGATGAGATGAAGGTTTCTGGGTGTGAGGAGCACTGCAGATGTAGAGGTAACAGACCGTGTCCTCAGTACCCTGGGTGGAGGCGGTGGGGGGGGAGTGACTCGCCTATGTCCAGACCGGATACAGGTCGATGGGAGTCCAGTTTCCTGTCCCATCACAACACATACGCCTGTCTGGTGGAGAAGAGACACAAACGCGCATGCAGAGACACTCTCACTTGGGACCTGGCATGGAAACAGCTAAAAGATCCCAGCCAAAAGGTATCTGTACTATAATTAGAACAAGGGCTGTCTGGGAAATGAACTTTTCGTGACTGTAGCGAGGCAGAGCTCTAGGATCCCCACCATAAAGCAAAGCACAGGCTTTCTGAGATAGTTTTCTCAGTTTTTTAATAGTATCATTTTGTACTAAAGTTTGTAAACTGTTCTGGCTTTCTATTGAAGCAACCCCGGGGTTGAAATAGTGCGCTGAGTTCTGTGCCCCTAAACCTCCGGGTGCCTACCCCCATGAGTTCCCATATTGGTGTGGCTGATGGAGTGGCTGTATGGAGGCAGGGAAGGAGCAGACTGAGCAAATTTGACCTCCAGGTGCTCCTCCATGAAACACAAGAACAACCAGCTGCATGGGGTCAACACAAAACATCAAGCTCCGTACGCTGCCTCCGACCGTGTGGATGTTTGGCATTCATGGGAGGGTATAGATGAGGCAAATATAGAACCATACTTGCCCAATATGTTAATTTAATATAAAACATTTCTGAAGGTTTGTGTATAAAAGGTTGCAGTGGGAGAGGGGGTGTTTGGGAAACACGACTGGAGGAGGAGAAGGAGGGGGAACAGGAACAGGAAAATAAGGAGCATGAGGAAGAGGAGGAACAGAAACAGGAAAAGGAGGAGAGCAGGAGGAATACCTCCTCCTACCAGCCTGATTTCCATGTCCCTTCTCTCCAGACAGGCAGCAGGTACGGGGCATGCCTAGCACCTTGCTGACACTGCCTGTGTCACTAACAGGCTCAAACTTAACGTAACGGGCTTGAAAGGAGGCTGAACACGTGGCCTGGCTCCCCTCCTCTAGCTGGGGAGGCAAGTCCAGCATGACGGGGTGGAGGTATCAGTAATAAATTAATGAGGCTAGAACAGAGGCTCAAGCACTGAACACTAGTCATCAGCATTAGCGCTTCCCCTGTGATGGTTTTGATGTATTTCCAAGCAGCAGCGTGAGGGATACCACCCTGATTTGGAGGGAAAGAGAATCTAGCAATACGGACTGCGCAGTGCCACTTACCCTTTGGGCACAGCCGCTGCTTATGTACAGCGAGGACGTAGTCTTGGGGGCTCCCAGGAAGGTAAAAACGGTAAGACTTGGAAGACAGTCTTTATTGCAGCGTTTGAGACAACCTCTCCCAAATTTATTACAGCAAGTGCCTCCTGACTTTGAAATGCCAAACAGAGCTGTGGGCAAGACCTGAGATAAAGGAGGTTCAGGGGTGTGAGGTTCCTTCCCTCCATTTTCTTCTCAGCGTTGCAAAATGACAGTGTCGGTAACGAAAGCCGTTAGCACTTGCATGAATGACCTGACTTCCTTCATCAGACGGGCAACAACACGAAATTTTTAACAATACCATTAGCAATTATACGTGGGCTGACTTACAGGGGAGCCTCCCACCTCGCATACTCTCTGCCGAAGGAGCTATGTGCAGCAGGATTGTCTGCATATGAATTAGTCATGATGTGGATCTCTGTGGCTGAGCTTTGTTCCGCACGTGGTAGCGCACTAGCTGCATTATCGAAAGGCTGAAAACTTTGCTCCCTCCCCTCCAAACTCCTGCAACGCGCCTGGCGATAGGGGGGAATATTAATGCTGTCACCCGGTATTCCCGACACATCTGAGGGCTCGTACCGCAGTACAGAACTCCCCAGGGAGGGGACGGATGAATGGGCAGATAAAAGCCATCAGGGAATCTGTAATTCACGTGTTTGCTCACGATTTGAAGCAGGGTTCTCGTTTTTCTCACTTTGTTCTCTGCTAGGCATTTGTAAAGACACTGAATTCTTTCTGAAAATGAAGCCTGCTTTGACATTTCTGAGAGCTCCCTCTTTCAGAGCTTGTTCCGTTTCTTGGCTTTTACAGACAACCGCAACTATGGTACAAGTGAACGAAACCCCACAGATCTATAGACGTCTCCAGTGACCTGAGCCTTAAGCCTAAAAGCTCTTTGGATTGTATATAAATGCTTTTGCCTTATCCCAAAATTGTCTTCTGCAAGCACAACAGAAGATGAAGTGGTTATCCAAGCCCAGGTGCATCTTAGAGTGATGATATAAATTAGTTTTTAGCACTCATCTGACTCTAATAACCACTGAAGCTCAAACTGAAGCTGAGTGCAGCCTACATGGATCAGATGACACATTTCTCAGACCCTAACTCTGCAACGGCAAAAAGGAGCGCTTTGCTCGATGCCTTTAGCTGTGTAACACCCAGTACTAAGTTAGGCAAACCGAGCGGGAGAACAGTTGTTCCAGCCCAGATCAGTCCTCTGGGCGCTCAGGATTTGGCTTAATTCTGATTTTTCCTCAACGCAGGGGTGAAACCAGCTGAACTGCTCAGCTTCTCCAGAGCATAAATCCAGTAACAGGGTGGAGAACACCTCTGCCATTGCAGCGTCAGTTTTTTAAAAGCAGCAGTCATTCTGGTGGGTTTTCCTTTTTCTGCTTGTGTGTTTTATTTGCTGTTTATCTGGGTTTTGCTTTGTTTTCTAAATGCTTTCTATTACCATATCTAAGGATTTTCCTTGGGTAGTATGTTGCAGCTGATGGTCACTATGTATGTTATAAATGCTGATGGCTGGATTTCTGGGGTTGTCAGTTCGTGTTATTTCGTGTATAACTGCTGTTTCCCAGGTTTGAGAGAGAAATGGTTGGGGTAGTTCTGGCTGCAAAGCTTGTGAGCCGTCTGAGTTCATGGATAAATAGGTGCATTAAGCATATGTCTCCTTGCATTACAACAATACTGTGTGTACTGAAGACCACATTACTTTCACTCTAGGCTTGCACTACAGGTGGTTTCTGAGAGTGACAGCCAGATGCTCTTTGATCTACTGCCCTCAAACTAGAGGCTTTCCAAAACTGGAGCATGGACTGGTTTCTGGAGTGTGGTTTTCACCCTTGACCCTCAGAGCTGCTCTTAACCCCTGTGGCAATGTTTGCTTTGACTTTGATATGTGCAGGATCAAACTCAGAAGCAAGATGAAGAAAAAAAAGTTGTTTGGACTATGTTTTTCATAGTAGAGCCTTCTAGCATACCTCCCTCCCAGCAGCCTGGGTGTTTTAAGAGAGGAGTGAACTGAAGTAGAACTGAGTGAATTGAAGGGAAAGTGAATGTGCATTTTACCAGCCTCCAGCAGTGGAAGCAACATGCTGTGCATATTTATCGATTACAGCGTGCTCTGCGTCATGGGGGGGGGTATTCAGAGCTAATGGTGGGTGCGTTTGTTGCGTCTGGTTCAGAAATCAGAATGAATAAATGATAAGCAGTGGAATGCAATTGGAATGCTAACAAGTTATTTTGACTTGCTTACATGCGAAAGAAGGAGGGAGGGAGCTGAGCTGGGCTGTGAGCTCTGCGTGGGTAGAGAGGGGCTGAGGACTCAGGGAAGACCACACTGGACCTTGTCACCAGACCTGTTAGCAGGTCACCAAGCAGCTGGATGAATAGATATCCTTGCAAATCATGCACATAGTCTCAGTCCTTCAGAGGGTTCTGATACACTCAGGGGCTTGGCCTGATGGGGATGCAGAGCTGAGCAGCCCCCAAGTGTGTCCAACCATGGTGGCCTCACACCACGTTCTTATCCTCGCTCAATACAAGTTGTGCATTAAGGTGAATAAGAGGGCAAAAAAGGGAAAGGGAGACCCTTGCCTGTTAGGAATTCCCAAAGCCATCCCAACTTAGCTCTCCTGAGTTCAGGGGAATATATCTGTGAATATATTTGTCTGTGTTCATACTGGGAGTGCCTCTGAAACCATCCTCAAGGCAGTGCTTGCCTTCTTGGTAGACAGTGAGTCTGCAGTCATGGGTTTGGGTGGACCCTGAAAAGCAGGCGTTCGGTGCCCAAAAACCCCCTCAGACCTGATGATATCTCATGTGGCACAGCCATGTCTTGCTGGTGGCTCCTCTTGCTAAGGTCCCCTGCATCCTTTCCAGTGCTTCTCGGTGGGCATCCATCTTGCTAGCAGAAAAGCACAGTAGCTTGGCCACTGCTCAAGCCTGAGTGAGTGAACACTGAAGTGTCCATCATCACATCAGTGATGACTTCCCACTGAGCTTTGGCCTTAGAAAGAAAGAAAGCTGAAAATCTTTACCCTTACCTTTTTCCATTCCCCTAGTGTAAGCACCTCTGGCAAGTCTCCTACCTGCCTGAATACAGGACCAAGACTGGCTGACCATTTTACTGACTTCATGTTCCATGTAGACTTCCTTCAGCATTATTATTTGTCAGTGTAATGAGTAAATAAAGCTCTGGACCCATGAGAAGCCTTGGTAATTATTTCTACTGGTTTTTGTTTGTTTTGTTTTGGCATCTTTTCCCCAGGAAAAGAAATTGTAAATCATCTGTCAATACAGGAAAGTTGGAAAGAGGTCCAAATTTTTTTTTTTGGGGGGGCTAGTTTGCCTAACATGAAGAAAAAAATCCCTCCCATTTGGATCACAGACACAGTGTCTGGTCTTTCATTCTGCTGTGGAAGAAGTTGCTTGGGGAATACAAAATATTATATACCTATTACTTGTGATAAATTTAATCCTCTCCCCAGCAGCAACATTAGGAGCCTAATTTGGGTTTACAACAAGGCCTAGATAGCAATTCTTTTACTGCAGCAGCATAAACAGCTCCTCATGTGAATGAGAATCAGGCCCAGTGTGTCCCCATAGATATCAGAGGACACTTGTGAGAACTAAGGATTTCATTCACTTACATCTTCATTTTCTTAAGGGTGTGTGGTGTTGTTCTTGTCACATCTGAAGTTGGAAGAGTTGGAAGACCCCCAAAACACTTCAACCCCAAATCAGTGACTGGGAAGGTCAGCTGAGTCCTAAGACTCTTTCAGGACATAGGAGGTGGTGACTTTTCTCCATGTCTGCTGAGGATAGGCTGGAAGAAAGTGGTCCTGTTGTATGGGGGGTATTTAAGCCAGACACAGAGTATATGGGGGCATGAGCATTCATCGAAAGAGGAGGTCCCAGGGCACTTCAATGGAGTTGGCAGGATGAACTTCTCCCTGGAGGCACGAGGAAGGAACAGACCATTTCTTGGGTCTCCTGGAGCCTGACACTTCCATCTTTCCGAGATTCTGTTTCTTAGCTAACTACTTCAGCATCCTTTCTCATCCTCAACAAACCTTCCTTCCCCCAAATCTGACCTGGTGTCGTTCACCCTCTGCAGGTCCCAGTGGTCTCCAGGCACAACCTGGGCAGTGCAAGGCTGGGCTTCTGTCTCTCAACCGATCTTTCAGGGGCTTTTGGACCTTCATTCCTACCATGGATCAACCTCCTCTCTCCTCTGCTTCACAGAAGAAAGGCTCTCACCTCCAGGGAACAGGGACCATCACTCGGGGGGCAGGCCCAGCACTGCTTGATGAAGATGCCTGAACTGGAAACAGTCTTGCTATAGGCTGGGATTCAGTGTATCTCAGCTTAGCAAACAGGCAAGAACATCTAGACCCATAAAGATGTCCTGTGCGATGGTTTTGCTATACAAGAGTGGGATCCTGAGATGATATTTAATGTCGAGACCTCAAATATCTTAAAACCAAAAAATTTTCTTCCCAGTCCCAAAAACCTAATCTGGAGGTGCTACAAATGCATTGGACACACCTTATCCTCAATCAGGATCCCTGCCCCACACCCAGGTGCCTTTAGTGGATCCCTGAGACAAGGTCTGTGGGGAAATCGCATCTTCCAGGAGAAAATTAACATTTTTGAAATGTACAGTGACATCTCCATGTGGTATGCCAACTCCTCTCTAAATATGTGGAAAACCCCACAGTCCAGCATGCTTGAAAACCCAGTTGTGACCAAAAGCAACACAGAAAACCTGGGCCACATTTATGGGCTGGCAACAGCATGCACCAGGACACCACCTGAGCTGACAGCTTGGATCACTGCAGATCAACCTTCAAAGCCTGTCACACCAGCCATAAGCATCTCCTGCCTTCTTACGTGGGAGAGATACAATGCATGTTGCCCTCCAGGCCACATTTAGGCAGGAGCGGAGACTTCCTGACAACTGGTTGTTGCTGCTGTTTGCAACAAGTCTCTCAGCTAGATGGTCAAGTGCTACAAAGGCTCTGGCCCTGTCCTTATGTATCATCTCTGACTTGGGGAACGCCCTTGCCCCACTGGTGAAAAGCCAGCTTTTGCTTTGTTACCTCCCGGATCCTACCCCGGCAGGCGGCAGTGAGTGCAGTGACATCCCTACCCATGCATCGGCGCTCAGGGAGTCATATGGTTGAGTGAGCGCCACAGATTTTATTTCTTTCCAGCGTTACATTTCTAGCTTGTTTGGCTGCAGGCAACGGTTTGACACAAAAGCCCTAAGGAAAATTAGATGATACCAACATTTGTTCTGTCTTTCAAACTCCTGTTTTTAAGCTAATTGAATTTTGGAGAGCTGACTTCTGGGTTTTCAGCTCCTGAGGGTAGTAACTTCGTGAAAGTCTCTGTGGCTTGTTTGTCAGCTGATGTCCTTCAGTAGAGCTCCCTCCAAGGTAGAGCGATGAAAAGCAGCACCAAGGCACAGCTTGACGCCAAGCCCCAAAACATCCTGGAAGCCAACTTTCTCATTGAGGGAAGGGTCTTGGAAGAAAGGGATTTCATGCAGTGAGCCAGAGATACCCAGATAAGGTACTGCAACCTCAGCATGGGCTTGGTGCTAAGTTGCAGACCTGCAAAAGGCAGAAGACCTCTGTGCTTGTCAGCGGTTTAATAAGGGCTGATGGTTTCACTTGCCATCAGCATCAGACTTTTTTACTTGGAATCTTTCTCTCTCGTTCTCTCTGTAAAAGAAAGAAAAAAAAAAAAACACACACCCCACACCTTCCTCCCCCTAATTTCTTCATATAGGATATTTTCTGCTTTGACTTTGTACCATTTTTGCCGGTAACTCGCAGAAAGTGAGTCACTGAGCAAGATGGAGACAGGCCAAGGGCAGGCAGGGGAAGGGATGTGGATGCTGTTTTCCCTGCTGTGGCAGATCCCGTACGCTGTGCCGCCGGCGGGTAAGCGCCACTCTTGGCTCTCATGCAAGGCCATATGGTGGGAAGTAGGTGGGAAAAACCTTCCCCATCCAAGGAGAAGTCCTCTTCAGTTGCGTGTGCTCAGGGGGTGGTTCCCACGCGCACTGCAGCTTTCCTCTCCTCCAAGATGAGCCAGAGGGCCAGGGCTTGGCTGCAAGGGATGTTCTAGATGGGAGGAAAACTGTTCTTCCATTAGAAGTTCGGTTTGAAAAGTCCCTGGGACAAACGGGGCAGGTGGACGCCTGTAGGCTTGGGTTTAATGGCCACCAGTTTCTGCTGCTTTAACCTCATCAGTCTTGTAGACCAGCAGATATAAACTCCCCAGCCTCCAGAGGGAAAGGGAGCTGCTGCATTTTGCAGGAGAGACTGGGTTTAGTCCTACAGGGAGACAGCAGCAGGCTGTGCATCTCCGTAGCCCGGCTTTGTGGCCACTCCTCGGCAGCAGGGCATGGGGAGGGATACGGCAGGGCAGTCCATCTCCTCCTGCGCTGGAAGCATCTCGTGCTCACTGTGAGCTGGGTCGCTGCGTGAGGCGGGGCAGGATCGGGTCCTGAGCTCTGCACTGCTGAGTTGGGAGTAGCTGGGCTCCGAGGAGGTGCTGGAGGCAAGATTTGTCAGGAGAGGTAATATTTTTTATGGAAGCAATTCACAGAGGTGGATAAAAGGGACAAGCTTTAGAGCTCCCAGGTCCTTCTTCATGTCTGAAATAGGAGCAGCAAGAGACAAGCCAGGGAACTGAAATTCATAACTCTGGACACTAAACATCACAGGCTCTATAGAGATATTGGTTTTACAGCACTTTATAATTCTTATCCCCACCTCTCAGCTAACAGCTTCTTGTCCCACTGGCAATAAATTACCTGACGCTCTCATTTTCTCTCTCCCTCTCTTTTTCCCAGAGGACTGAATGACTTTTTTACCTCTACTCATGCTAAAAATGTCCCTCCCCACTTACTGGTTACCAACTACCTTTTCTCACCAAGTTAATTAATCAAATTAAACCCTGAGCAGTTGTTCTCAGTTAGTATTTAGTGCTGCAGCTCACACATCTATCCCGAACCTGAAGACAGGTGTGTGTGCCCAAAAAGCAGCTCGTTTCATGCTGAATCCATCGGTATCTTTAATAAAAGATACCGTGCTTAAATTGACTTCGTTCTGCCGAATAAAATAGGCGTGATTCCTGTGGGTATGGTGAACTGGCAGTTGTATTGGGAGCTCTTTCTGGCATAAAGATCTGCTGTGCGATGTTTGGGCTGCAGATTTTTGGTAAAGGTGATTTTTCTGACCCCCGGACGGCTGTGGCTTAGCCCTGCCTTGCAAATGGCACGTGCACAGGGACTTGTTTCCAAACTCAAACACTTTGAACCGCAAAATTTAACACCCACTGCTGGATCCACCCCATTATGACTTCAGGGGCTTAGTCACTGGGCACAGGCAAATTAAAAGCACAGCATCTCTCGGCTCTTCCCGCTGATGAGTGACAGAGGGAAGCTCAGGTCCGAGCCAGCTCCCAGCCTGTCTGGAAGGATTTCTCTTTGTTAGACGTCTAGCGTTTAAACAGTGTGAATCTGGGCCTCACAAAAAGAGGGCTGGCTACATAGGCAAGTGAATGCTGAGGGGTTGTTGGAGCCTTTTCCATCAAAGGAACAGCAACAGCGGTGTTTCCCAGCCAGCAGCCCCCCAGCCCAGCCCAGCGTCCCGGGGAGCCTCCCGCTCCTCGTGAGGTTACGGCTTTCGGGAGAGATGGCAGCAATCAAATAGGTAGCAGACACCCCTGCAGCTTTTGCAGAAGCCGAACGGGCTGTGGGTGCTGAGCAGCCGCTGTGGTGGGTGCCTGGCTCCCTGGGTGGCACCACCAGAATTTGTCACCTGGGTACTGGACGAGGCAGGGACCCTGCCAGACCTCCGAGTCCCTCAGCGTTTGACTCCATGGGCTCCCTCAGCAGCGAGAGAGGATGGATGAGAAGAGCAGATAGAAATGAGCTATGTTAAATGGCGAAAATGCACATTTTGGGGGCCAAGAGGGGCTGGGCAGCCATACAACCATTGCTGTGTCTCACAGCACTGATACAAGCCCGTGGGCATCACTCAGCGCATCTCCCAGTACATCTATGACTGTACTTCCACCGAGGGCCATAGCCATGGGCTGGCTTCAGCCAAAGGAAGGGCTTTCCTCTGAGTTTTTCCTGGCCTTGGTAATACCTCTTTTTTTCCAAACGTGGTGAATGTAAGCTGAGGACAAACTGGGGAAGCTCCAGCGAGCATTTTTGTGGCGTGATTTCTGCATCACGTTAAAACAGCAGAGGTGATTGCTCTGGAAGGAAAGACCGCTGGAGGAACAATAGGTCACAGTCTCAGGCAGTCCCTCCATGTCAATCTGTCTCTCTTCCCATCCCTCTTACCCCTTGCTCTGCACAGCTTCTGGTTTTAGCCGGTTCTAGAATACCTTTGCAAAAGTGGTTTTTTTGGGAGATGTTAGGCACAGCTGGATGGCAGTTGTTTTGGACAAGCTCGTTCAGCTGCTGGGGGATGCCAGTTGGAGGTGATCATATTAACCATGAATTTGATGAAGAGTTAAGCCAGAAAATGGCGGGGGGGGGAAATAGGACAGCCAGAACTGTTAATTTTAACACTTCTTTTAAGAGATCTGTTTTGATGTTTCCCTTCAACCTTTTAAGGACAAATTTAGTTCCATGTATTTAAAATAAATAAAGAGCAACTGAAGTGAAGAGTCGCCATGTCATTTCAGTTAAATATTTCTGCTCACTGAAAATATTTGAGGAAGCCTGAAGTTTAATTTCAGACAGCTTTAAAATATTTCTACAATTATTATTATTTTGGTTCAGCTACTAAACTGAAAAAAATTATTTATTTGCACAGCTCTGATTAAGGCAGAGAGAAACTTATTTGAGAACTTTGATTAATTATGCCTCTATTCCCAACTGAGCAGAAGTGGGAATTCCAAGTCAAAGGGAAGTATTGCTTCTCTTTTCTTCATTACTTCGGTAAATGTCTTTGAATATGCATGTATTCCCTTCCACTAGGGTAGGGCTTCTGCATGCTGCTAGGAGCTGCTTCATGACATAAGACTAATTTACTTTTTGCCTGTACCATGCCGATTGCGGCAGGGGCTGAAGTCATTTGTTTCCAGGTCTCAGTGGCATATTAACATTAAACGAAAATTACAGTGTTGCTTTTCCATATTCACCGCACTGTTTTCCATGCTTCCACTCTCATTCCTAAATGTTTTATTGGTGATGTACTATCTGGGGCTCTGGAATAAGGGAGGGGAATAAAAGAAGGGTGCAAATTTGAATACTGATAACATTTCAGCTGAAAATTGTGATGTTTTGGTTAATAACTGACATGTTCCTACTTGGAAACATGCCCTGTGCTTCTGCTCTCTCTGCCATGGTTGCAAGTCCTCTGCTGCACTCCCCTTTCCCCTCTGCAAAAGGAGCAGCAAAGGATGTCTCAGAGGAGCACAGCGGACTTGGGCTGGGAAGTCTGGACCAGCAGGAGCCTGGGCCACGGGAAGCCTGTGAGGAAACCAAATTACAGCTCTTTGGAAGCACTAATGAGATGTGACTATAATGGGAAAAACCAGCAACTGCTGCAGAAAGTGATTAGAGGTGGGGCAGAGGGGAGAGGAATCAAAATGTTGAATTCCAGAAATGTGAGTGGAAGTGCTCTGACCAGCTGTGCCAACAGCTGGCTTGTGCTGCCAGTCATTCTGCCTGCAGGCACTGGGCTTCGTTGGAGAAATGGGCATCCATTTCCCATACACGAGCGCTAAGGCTACGTTTGTCTCCTCTGCTTTCTTTAAAATGCATTTCATATGATAAATGGCCAATCGATACAGCCATGACTTTCTATTTTTTTGCCTAAAACATTGATCAATAGATGTTGCAGCTGTCTGCTGTCAAAGATTTGATTCACTGTGAATCTTACAAAAGCTGAACCATTCTGAAGTCATTTCTATTCTCCTTAAATTGCATTTGAATTTGCCTTGAAACAGCTGCTCGATGCTGCCAAGGGCTCGACCATTTCTCACAGTCAGAGTTTTCTCCAATAAGAAAGAAAAGTGACTTAAAGCCCTGCAGTCCTTTCTGGCCCAGATCTCAGCGATATCCCTGCGTGTGCGTAATTCCACGTTTTTAGGGACTGGCTCCAGGAGAGCAGCCCCTTGTCACGGAGACACGAGAGAGAGCAGAGAGTTGTCATGGAGAGCAACACATTATCATGGCTTTTGTTTTCGGCACTGACTAAGCGAAACATTTTTGGCTGGCGTGAAAGAGCATCGCCAGCTCCTTACACACTTCAGTGCCCCTGGGACTTTGTTGGGAGAGCAAATTCCCCGTTTACTGTCCAGCAATCTGCTGCTTAAATGCTTATAGAGCAGTAATGCGTAGTTTTCCAAGACTGTTGAAAATAGGCATCGATAAGTACTTTGCAAGAAAAATGCAGCTTTATTTTTTGGACATGATTGATAGAGGGTGACTACAATAAGCCTGAACTCTCCTTGAAGAAAGATGTCCCACCACTTTGGAAACGCAGAGAAATTAAGGCAACAAAACGACAGAGGTGGCCATTAGCACATCCCATGCGAGCAGCCTCCTGATCCATCCTTTTCACCTGTCAGCCCAATTACTATTGTGAGGCACCTGGTCAAGAAGACGTTTTGTGACACCGAGCACCTTTAAGCCCGTATCTCAAAGAGGCACCAAGAAAACTACAGGCTCACAGCAGTTCATTGCATCCCTCGCAGGGCTGTGGCCCCGGACTCCTGCGCTCTTCTCCAGCGAGAGAGTGAGTGCCGTGTTTGTAGTTGAGGAGCCTGGGAAAGAGGGCTCTGGCGTTTAGCCACGAATATCCCATGGGGAAAGAAGACCTCTTAGTTACACCAAAAGCTCACCACCAGAACAAATCCCCCTTCCTTCCCTCTCCTTCTGTGCCGTCCAGACAGGGAGACACATGAGGAAATAATGATGGGATCCGAAGGAGGGAGTGGCTGGATATAAATGGACAAACATTTTAGGCAGTTGAGGGAATGATCCCGCGTGGTAACCCTTTTTTTAATACATAATGGTCCCGGACATTGCTGAAAGGGTTTTAGCAATTCCCTTGTAAGTCGTGAAGACTCCAACAACTGCAGTGATGCTCTGACAATTTGTAGCATTTTATACCACTCAAGAGCAGGCTGGCCCCAGTCTGAGAGACGTACTTCATGTTTCTGCTGGCCTGCTTCGTGTCCCAGACCTGGGAAAGTAAATAGGCTAAAGCGTGAATAGACACGTAGTTTTGAATTCTGTACTGATCCCTCCAGGTCCCTGTCCTGGTGATGCACAGGTGGGCCGACAGACAATTTCAGGTTCAGTACTGATCTCTGCAGACCTTCGTCACCCAGCCAGCTAGATAAATAATTTCGGTTTCTCTGGTGATTCCTCTGGGTAAACAGATATTTTCATATTCTGTCCCAGTCCCTCTAGCAGGCCAGTAGATAAGCAAACAGAGGGGCAGTTCAGGTCCTGCTTTGAACCCTCATGTCCTTCCAGATTTAGATTTCACCCCTCTTGCCTGGCTTCTGGATTGCCAAGCAGCCTCAGAAAGGGTGCGCTGCAGCTGAAACCAGTGGTGAAACCTCAAGGCCGGACGGGGATACGTCCTCTGTGCCACCCGGCTGTGGCTCAGTGCTGCAAACGTCCGTCATGAATCAGAAGAGGGACTGTGAGTGGGGGGACTGGACACAGATGCAAGCACATGGTTTACAAACCCCACTGTTGATACAAACCCCACAGGATACTCAGCTGTGCCGGAGCAAGTAACAGGGGCTGAAGGTGCAGATACCAGCTGACATTTAGCTGTGGTTGGCACGGTCTCCCTTTGTTAGGTCCACCGTTAAGCTCTCTTCTACCAACCAAACCAGTTGCTTTTTCATGCTGACCCTCCTGCCCATCCAGGATACCCCAGAGGTGCTACTCACAGCTTTGCCCTCCTCCTGCTTACCACAGCTGCCCCTGCCCAGGTGCTGAAGGCTGCATCCATCCTGCTGCTGCTGGGACAGCAGGACTTGTCCTTTGTTGCTGTCACAAACATGTGAACATTTGCTGTGAAACATGGGGCGGTGGAGAGGTCGGAGAGGTAGGAGGTGATGGAGTTCTGGATAACAGGGATGGAGATGCCTGCAAACAACCCTTCTTCCATGGGGGCAGTTAGAAGACACTGCTTCCTTGCTAGGGCCTGGCGGAGAACCAAGGCATCCTGACCCCCAGTCCTTCCCCTCTTTTGCTGTCGTCCATCTGTGTAGGGCACTGAGTTCTCGCAGTCCACACAAACCAGCTTTTCCGTGAGACAGGAGATGAACCCGTGTGTCCTGGCTCCCAGGTCATGCTGCCCATGGTGAGCTCTGTTACTTTTGGATTGCAGCTTAGCCGGAGAAATTCTGCCTGGTAAAGAGTGGATTTAGGGATGGATCGAAAGGGGTTTAATGCTACTGCTTTCTGTCTGACACAGAAATCTCAAAAGGCTAGAGGTTTTTTTCATTCCTTTAAGGCTGGTTGCACAATTTCTGTTTAAAATGTTTTATTGAGATAGCACATGTACTTCCTTTCTAAGGGGATAAATCTGCAAGACATTTTTGGCTAAGACCACTGACAAATGCAATGCCTCCCAGGAGCCATGACTTGCTCCTACTGTCCCATTCTCTTCTCTCGCATGTTTTTATAAAGAGTATCTGTTCTCTTTTAAAATAACTGTAATGAAAAACTTTTGCTAAAAAAAAAAACAAAACAAAAAACCAACAAACTAGATTATTTTGGCCAAAGACTGTGGGATCCATGGTGACTGGTGGAAACTTCAATTTGACCTCATGCCCCTTCCCTTTTCTCTCTTGGGGAATTCCCTGCTATACTACAAATCTACATATATATAACAGCATCTCCTTGGGGAGGAGGAATAATGAGCAGCACAGATTCAAAGTAGGCAGTGCTTTCTGGGATATTTCCTGAGATCCTGACTCAGGAGGTCTTTCGTTCAAGAGCCATTGCAGCTTCTGGTTTTGGCCACACCCTTCAGGTTATTTCAGAGCTTTGGACAGGTTTTAGTGTCAGCATATATACTCTGTCTATGGCTTCAGTTTGTTTATGGGTCCCTCCAAATAAGCACAGAGCTCTCCTAAGCTTCCTCGAGTACTCGTAACCCCAATAATAATGTCAACCTCTCTACTAGCGAGATGAACGTAACCAGTTATGAATTGCAAAATCAATATATAGAAAAGCTGAGGTCTTTTATGCATCTTCTGGATTTGTGGCATCCAAGGAACCTCCTTTTCATGCCTGATTGACTAGCCAAAGTCTGGAAACACATTATTTGGTTAACAAAAGTTCAGTTAGTTCTGTCATGTCTTGACTCTAGAGACTGGGTCTTTATGAGAGAGACTAAAAATCAGATGAGTTTATTACATGCCAGTGATGCAGTGAAATTCAATTAATTAGTTCGCTGTGCTTCCCAGAATGAGAAATAGACATGCCATAAATGTGAACGATGCCATCACTATGGTTCTATGTCAATAAACAAATGCAATCCAATGATGGTTTGGAGTCTCACCGTCCTTCCGTGCACACCCCTGGGTCCCCTGAGGCTCCAAGCAAGATGAACACACTTTCCATGGCACAACGTTGCAGACCCCTGCTTTAGCATTGCAACCACCTATGGCTCTGTGGGGAACAGTGAGACAGGAGGCCCTATGAGGGGAAGAATTCCTCGGCTGGCCTGTTGCTTTCCCAGTTGCTGCATTTCCATGCACGCAGGAGACAAATGGGGCATCTGCAAGGAGTCAGAGAAACTTCCCCATGTAAAAAACGTTCTCCAAAAATGGTACAAGAATTACTTCAAAGCACTAAGCTTGGGGGAGCACTCAGCCTGAATGACTCCACGTTCTTCTCCTCTAAAGCAGCTTTTCTGGACCCATGGCATAGATCACAACACCTATGGCTCCTCAAGAACTTCGTCCCCTGGCCTTGATCTATGCTTTGGGTCTGCACTGCTTGGATGGATAGGTGGTCCCTGTCCATGTTGCCAGATAAACTGCAGGAATGAGGGAGGGAGCACAGACTGGAAAGTCAGGAAGATGCCATGTCCTCGGTTGAGGATTTTCTTGGGCTTAGCAGGATCTGGCCCTGCCTGGTAATATGTGACTGGAGTGTTACTGATGTGAGGAGGCAGGGAGATGGGAAGCTCAAAAGGAAAATTCCCAGGAAGAATCAGGTGGCACGGAAATGCTTATATTCCCTCTGCCAAATTCTCCTCAGAAAAAAAAACCTAACAACTTTTTCCCAGAAAGGTGGAAAGCTCTGTCCTCATATTTGTCCTGAAGGGGATGACAGAGAAATCCTTAATAGCTTTGAGAATTGGCAGGTCATGACTTGAAGGTATCTGGTAAAATTGAAACAATAAGTCCATCTGCAGTCCATGAAGTGCCACAAGTGCTGGAAGGTGGCCCAAGGTAAATGATCTCTTTCCCTTTTGTTCAAGTCTTTTTTTATAAGAGAGAACGAGGCTCAGCTACAGGAGAGAAGGTAGGAGAGAGGTGGACCAAGTAGCTGAAGGACAAAAGTAAAAGGAACAAGGGGACTTCAGCATAAATTCCCTTCCCTACTGTTCGTCACAGGTGGGGCCTCAGACCAAGGCAGGTCAAATTCATGCAGGGTCTTCAGCACAGTAGTTCCAGTCCTGAGCACTGTGCTGGGTAGTAGCTCCAGAGACAACCTGGAAAAGACATCTGCTGAGTCTGAAACCTTCTTTGCATGTACCATTCAGGTTGATTCTGAATCAAAAGATCCCCAAGAGGAACCAGCACACCTGATTCACCTGTGACTATATGACTTAGGAACCAGAGGTGCTTCTTTGTTAAAAAAATCAACAGGAACAGTTGGCTAAAATTTTGTCCCTATGTATGTGGATACTGTTAGGTTACGTCATCAAAACGTTCTGTGTCTTCACACCCACAAGGGAGCAGAGGGGAGCAATGGCAGGAGGGGGACCCCAAGGCATACTCCATCCCGGCCCCTCGCGGGCATATCCCAGGGGCCATCAGCCTATTAAAGGTCCATCTGCACAAGCCCGGTGGAGCACAGAGTTCCAAAGGCTCTCGGCTTTCCCAAAGAGGGAAATCCAAATTACAGACTCAGAGAAGGTAACACCCTGTCCAGGCTTCTCCCAGGCTGTTCTGGCAGACCCTCAGCCCTGTGGTCCAGGGGCAATAGCCATCCTGGGGAATCCATGGCAGCAGCTCTCTGGAGCACACTTTGGACTGTTATAAGACACATTATGGGCTTTAAACTCCATTTATAGCTATTTTCAGCAGCAAGAGGGTGCTCCCTGTTCTGTGTACACGTGTGTGTACGGGAGTCTGAGTGCAATAACTGCGGTCAGACCATGGGTCTCAGGATCTGTGTGTCCGTGGTGCAGCAACTGGAGCAAGTGTGGGTGTGCAAGTGACTGGAGCAAGTGTGGGTGTGCAAGCGAGTGATCCCTAGTGAAGTTCAAGCCAGACCAGCCAACGAGTAGGTGAGGTAGCCTGGGAGCCCAGTGTGGGTCTATGTCTCCAGGGATGAGACCATGCGAGGAGGTAGCTGTCACGGGAACCAGAGGATCCTGACCAGCTGCTGGAGAGATGGTAGTACCCAGGGGTCAATTAGGAGACCTGTTTTTGCTTGTGTGTACGTGCGTGTGAGGCGACAGGAGAGCGTGAGGATCCAGTACTGGCTACTGGATGGCCTGCATGTCTAAGCCCAGCTGCTAGAGGCTCCACATTGTACATCTCTCTCTCTATTTCCCACCAGCAGACCCTTCTGCTGATGAGCCAGAGGGGGATGAGTCCAGGCCACTGGTGCTGTTTGTGTTTATATTGGTGCTGAGTATCTCCATCTGTGTGGCCAGCCACGTATATACATATGTGTGCTGTACATATGTGTGCTGCACACATGTGTGCGCCTGCTGGGAACAGACGCCCATCCTCACCAACAGCGGGGCCTGGGGGTTCAGAGCTGCAGCGGCCTCTCCTCTGTCAAGCCGACAGATTAAGCAACTTTCCAGCAGATATACCAAGAAATGAGGTTTCAGGCATTCCTCTTGAAGGGAATGGAAAGGTTTTGGGGTGTCAGCACCATACTCACGCTGCAGTCTCATTCCTGGACACCTGAGCTGGTAGGAGAAACAAGCCAGTCCACTAAAAGAGGGGACGTGCTGTGGGAATCCAGGCAGCAGGGAAGGCTATTGTTTTATCTTCATTTGCGGAGTGAAAAATCACAGAGGCTTACACGGGATCTTCATAATGTAAGCTCCATGCGAGGGGCTGGGTGCTCGCCAGGGTGCTGTGTGCAGGGGAGGCTGTCTTCTCCTCCCTAAATTCAGGGCTCTACATGCAACACTCCTCTCCCTGGGAAAAAGGTTTTTGGAAGAAATGAAGAAATGTGTTATCCTATTCAGGGACAGCAGTAGGATGTGTGGGTATATTAGTTAAGGAAGGTGAGAGGACCAGGTTCTGATCTGTACCATGACCCATGAGAAGCAGCCTGGGGAAGGGGATGCCTTACAGCACTGTTAACGCAATGATGCTAGGTGATCTACCACAAGCTTCTCAAAGAGTATTTTTTAGTCCAGGCTGGTAGCCACTTCAGTGTCTTACAGCCACATCCTCCGAGATTTCAGGTCACTTGTCCCTGTGGATTAGGCTGTTCCCATTGTCCCCCATCCCTCTGTCTTCCTGTTCTACTCTCATAGGTAGTAGCCCAGGAATTTCCTTCAGGTCCCTAGCTTTCCATCACATTTGCTATTTTGTCTCACTTTCCTTCTCTTTCTCTACCACACACCACAAAGCTTTCTCTGCTGATCAGCGGTCCCTCATCTTTGTCCCTGGCCCTTAGGTATAACCCTTTCTCCACAAAAGTGGGCGTACCCACTGCAGTTCACAACTGTCCTCACTTTTTGGACTGTCTACAATGCTTGGTGTCTCCCATCTGCATTCAGCAGGGCATACACCACTGATTTTCCACATGCTCATCCATGAAAGGGAACATAGGGCTGTACCTCTGTACCTCAGGGACTTGCTACTCCACTTTTTTCTCCTGGAATAACAATAAGACTACTGGCTCTGGAGGGTGTTTTCTTTGGTTTTGGGGTAGAGAGTGAGATACGGTGGTTGGAGGTGACAAGAGTTAGGACCTCAGCGCTCTCTTGCTGCTGTTCTGTTTTTCACAGAGGAAACCAAGCTATGACTTATCGCTGTCTTACAGGGAGCGGGACAGGATGGAGAAGTGGCCTGACAGCACTCTCGCCAAATTCAGCAGAGGCAAATGCAAAGTCCCATACTCACGACGGAATAACTGCAGGCAATAAGACAGGCTGGGACCGGCTGGTCAGAAAGCAGCTTTGCAGAAAAATCCCTGTAGGTCCTCACGGATAACGTGATGAACTTGCGTCAGCTGTGTGCCCCAGCAGCAACGCAAGCCGAGGCTGAATTAGCATGGGTGCAGCACCTCAGCGTGGCACTGGTGAGACTCCACCCGGGCCCTGTGTCCAGTTTGGGCTCCTCAGTACAAGGCAGGCATGGATGCTGCCCACTGGAGCGAGCCGGGCAGAGGCGTCTGGCTGGTCAGGGGCTGGAGCACAGAGGCTGAGGGAGGTGGGCTTGTTCAGCCTGGAGAAGGGGAGGCAAAGGGGGGACGTTGTTGCTGTCTGCCACTGCCTAATGGGAGGTTACAGAGAGGATGGAGCCAGACTCTTCTTGGACATGCACAGACACAAGCTGGAACATGGGAAAATCCAACTCGATATGAGGGGGGAAATTTCACCATGATGGTAGTCAAATACTAGGGCAGGGGAGTAAAGGGTTGAGTAGGATCCTCATCCTTGTAGATAGTCAAAACTCATCCGAACAAGTCCCAGAACAACCTGGCCTAAACTGGCCCTACTTTGAGCTGTGGTTGGGACCTCCAGAGGTCCCTTCTAACCTGAATTATTCTGTGTGTTTATGGTTGTTTATGAGACCCTGGGGAGATTCCTTTCCTGACAGTATCCCCCTTGAGGACGTCAACCCAGAATTACAGACTGAGAGAACAGGACCTGTCCTGACGACCATCAGAATTTCTGGTTTCTTCTTCTACCACCCTGTGGAACAGGGTTCACTGTTTTACAACACATGCCTTCTAAGTAATAGTGATGTAACTGCAGATCTTAAAACGTGTGCCTTCTCTCCCAGACTCCAGGTGAGAAGCCAGGAGGCCCGATCCCCAGCCTTTTCCTTCTTGAACCACTATGCCAGCTCTGCTTTAAAGCCTGATACAGGTCTCAGAAGGTCTAAGCTCCATTCTCCACTTTGGTGTAGGTACACATTTACCGCTGTTTATTTCCAGGTGAGAGTACCCCACCAAAGGGCTGACAGCTGAGCAAAGTTTTCCCAAGGTGTTCCGTGGTACCCTCTGCCCTGATAGATCCTCAGAGAAGACCCAGCTGTGTGAACCACTGGTCATGGGTGTGGACTGGTCAGGAGACCTCTTCTGCACTCCAGTCTGGGACTGCACCTTCCCGTAGGACCATAGTCCCTCAAGTACCTGTTCTCAGTCTGACCCTTCATCCCTCTGCAACACCAGGGAGATCTGCTGGGCATAACACCCCGCTTCTTGCCTCCAGGTTATCCTGCATAGTGCTGGGTAACAGAGATCTCTTAAAATATTCCCAGACATTTCAAAGTCAGTCATATATCAGATCCCAAGCTTGTAGGACTGGCCTAAATGCCACTAGTTTTGTTGAGAGAGTGTTTTTGTTTGTTTTTCCTAGACAATCTGTGGAGTCTGTCTTGTAGGTTTTGAGTCTTCAGAAATCCAGTATTTGAGCTTTCCTCTTCAGCCACAGAAAGATGGAAGTTTATTTCTGGTGTAAGAAAGTTGAACTGCCCTGTCAGTTCTTGAAAGAAGATTGATAACAAAGCAGTATTGCTTTGAAATTCAGATAATGTACCTGCTGTGCTTTCCAGATTCGGCTGTGCACGCTCCATAGCAGCTTGAAGTATTTGAGAGTGTATGAAGATTTCTCTGAGATTTTTTTCTCCCAAAGGATGAAAAAGGTGAGAGTTATGGAGCTGGGGACAGTGGAGGGCTCATAGGTCTTGGAGCTTTGTACATCAGGTATAAAGTTCTTTGCAGAATAACTCAAATCTCAAAACTGAAACTGGAAAAATAATAAAAAAAAAAGTTCTTGCTCTTAGACAAAAAATAAAAAATGGAAAGACAGATGGGATAGAAAAGATTTCATCCACAGCCACCTTCCACTTGGCCTCACGCTCCCTGGCAGTGCGAGACAGCCCACCCCAGCTTGTACCTCAGCAGTGTCACCTCAACGTCAGACCTCTTCAGCCAGCGCAGAGCCTTTCTCACTAAAATGTTTGCATTCATTATCAGTAGGTAACATAGGATTTTTCAGGCTGGAAGAAACATCATGGGGAGGGGAGCAGAGAGTGACAGATGCCCGGAAGGTCATGAAAGTGTGTGTAGGGATTGCCTGATTTTCCCTTAGTTTTCAAATTGGAAAAGAAGCAACAAATGAAACTAACTATAACAATTTGGAATATAATGGAAGGAAATCTTTGTCTGTTGTCTATTGATATAGGGCTCACCTGCCAGGAGATGGGAAAAGCACACAGTAAAATACGTGGTTCCTGGAAGACATGCCAACACTGGCTTCAGACGAGCCTTTTGTGGCTGTTAGACCATAGCAAAAATTTAACAGTAAAATGTACTGGGAATGTAATAGACTAGTGGGAGAGAGGGCTGAACTGCTGTGATTTAACCTATCCAAGAAATTAACTTACTGTAGACACTACAGCTGACTGTTCCAGGAAAGCTGCCAGAAAGTAATGAAAGCAAATAGGGATTTTGTAAAAAAAAAGAAAATTCTCTGTTATCTGAGAGAGGAAATGCAATCAGTTTAGAAGAGAATGACAGAAGATCTTTTTATATCTAACCTCTAAAAGCCCTGAAGTATATTAGCTAAGGAAGATTTAATTGTGTGAAAGCAGTACTGCTGGTAGAGAATTAAGAACTTTCACCTGGAGTTGGGGGAACTTTTATAAGAGATTAAAGATAAAGGGTTTAAAAAAAAAAAAAAAACCCCAACAAAAAAAACACGCCAGAAAAAGGTACCATTATGACACTGTGTTTCTGGAACAGATTTTAACACCACCATAACAGAAAACAAAGCACCCCCACAAATCTCCTGTGCTTTAATCAAATTACAAGAAATCGTATTAATTGTGTAAATAGATAAGAATGGGGATTGCCTAGACTGCTGGAGTTAGACGTTCAGGCTATATTTCATTGCTCGCCAACAGAGAATAAACTATCAGTAGTGACAATCCAAAGAGCAGCACGGATGATTACATTTGCTTTAATTAGTTTCAAGGAATCTTGATTGAAATTAAAAACCAAAGTGCTGTGAACAAGCTGTTGTGCTAGCTTGGAAAGCAGAATGGTTTTGATAGTGCTTTAAAACTGACAGGGCAGGGAGACCCTGCCAGCTGAGCAGGTTTGACAGCTTGGTTCAAACCAACGGCAGGCTTACGCAAGCCGTAATCCAAGCAGTGTCTCTGAGACTGAACCTTGGGCGTTACTTAAAGAGGGAAAAATGATATGAATTTGTTGATGCTGAGATAGATCTTAACGACACACAGCTCCAGAAGAGCACAAGCATCAGCTTCCTGCCCGAAGTTCTTCATTTGGCCTAGAAAGTAGTACTTGCTGCAAAAGAAAGTACTGAATCTGCCCACAATATAACCCAATTTTGCTATTAAAAAAAAAAAAGAAGAAATTAAAATCTGTTATTGATGAGGTTAGTAAATGATCCCTAGACAGGGAGGAAACGCTTTCTTGAGAAATAAAATGAACACGGAACGGAGGCCGGAATGATGCTGGACTTCCTCACAAAGCAAAGATCATCCTTAAAGGAAACCCACTGAAGGAGACGACGCGGGAACCAAAGGCAAAGCAGCGCCGGCTGAATTAGAGGTGCAAAAAATCACGAGTTGGCATGTTAAAAGCACTGACCGTACAGGCACCGAAAGCAGCGGTAACGGTGTGAGGCACCACGGACGGGGCAAAGGCAGAGAAGAGAGTGACAAAACGCGCGCCCGGTCCGCTGCCGGCTCGCAGAAGAGACACGGAGTCCCTCCCGCACGGAGCGAGCAAAGGCAAAGCCGGGAGCTCTGCAGGCACTGGGCTGGTTTTTGCCATTTAAGCAGGAGCTTAACTGGAAAAAGAAACTTGGCACACAGTTTTCTCAGTAAATAAAAGCTTCAGTGAAATAAAAGCTTAAGACTTTCATAAAGCACTGGAACAAGGTATTCAGAGTCTTTAATCACGGTATTCGCTAGCCAACGGGAGTAGTTATAGCAATTAAAAGATGTGCTTATCTTAAAGCTGCCACTGGAATGCAAATCCCTTGGCAAAGGATGGAGATAAGTCCAGTTTTGAGTAAATAAAAATGGTGATATCTTCAATGTTCCCATATCAGTCCAGCCACATAAAGAACCGGATCATTAGCTACGGCATTACCGAGGAGAGCTGAACACCACTGTGGCATTCACTTATCAGGATGGCGATATCTCAGTTCATTTAACAGTGGGATGTGTACTTTTCATTATGCTGCTGTGGCAAAAATGGAAGTGCTACTTAACTGCCATGGGAATCAGACGCTCCTTCTGGATAATATGCCTGTCACAGCTTTACCAGATCATTATGTTATAAGGGAATGAGCTGTCCTGGCAAATTTACAGCAGATTAAATTTGAAATTAGAGTGGATATTCAAGAGAGAAAACCTTTACAAGTGAAATCATTGTGGAAAGCAAGGCACCATGGCTGACGGGTCGCAGACTATACCGGCAGGCAGGAGGGTGATCTGCTCGTCCCGGAGCCATGACAAACCGTTCATCAGACAAACAGCAGCGGTAGCCTGGCCCGGAGACGATGGAAATGCAGACACGGTCTCTCATCTGCAGCTGTTTTTTTAGCTAAACAGGCTGCGGTCAACCCAGACCAAAATGCCGGCATCTCAGGATTATAACCCTCGTGTAGAGAGGAAGAGGAGTTACCTGCAGTTCAAAATTAAGGCCTCCAAACAGCAGATTGCCTGGGGAAGACGCAGCACTGGGGCAAAACAGAGAAAAACTGCCGAGAGGCAGCCGTGCCTGGATTCTGAGTAGTGCCGCTGAGGTTTATACAGCTGAGGTTTATTCCTGCCCTTAGAGGAGCAGGCAGTCACGGTACTGCTTCAGTACGTCACGAGATTCCTGTAGCTGGATTACTTTATTCGGTCTGGGAGGGTCCCGTGCAGAAACCTGGAGGATGCTGAAGGCAGCTGGAGGTGCCGGTGGAGGGAGGGTGGGAAACGCAGCGCTGAGAGAACTATTCATCCTTCAGCAGAGAAACCACCAAGCTCCAGTGAAACCCTGTGGCTGCCTTCTAGAATTCCTTACGCCTGGGGCTTCCCGGAGATAACAGGGTCACTCCCCAGCAGGATGACTGTCAATTGGTAATGGATACATTGGATTTCAGAAAATAAAATCAAAAGGTGGAGTCAGGACTCTGGAAAGACTGCAACTCAACAAGTTGGTTATTTTTTTGCAATGCTATTAGACGGCTTTTGGCAAGCTCATGACCTCCAGGCATAGTCACAAATCTGAATTAATTGGTTTTTTCCTCACCTTTCCATTTATCATGTATGTAAATCTTCTGCTAAGAGACCAGGCTTACTTCTACACCAAGCAAAAAATATGAAAATCATAGTAACTGGTAACCGGTGAAGAATCTAACCCCTGTAAGTCTTCTTGATATTGCTCAGAAACCTGGAGCCTCTGGTTTTGAAATGGGCTATAATTGGCAGAATAACATGATTAATTTTGTTTAGTGCAATCCTTTATGTTTTGCAGGTATTGCAATGTGTGAACTGGTCCCTTCAAGTCTGGAGAGGCTAATGTCACAGTGCACTGCAATTAGCTGATGATTTTAAAAGGTAATTATCTAGGAAAATGGAAATGGAGGTGGAAGAAATGGAAGCAGGAGTTACTTAGAACACCTCTTTTCATAAAACAGCAGAAATAATTGAACTTGATCAAGACGGCTTTTCAAAGAACTGTATAGTCCTTGTTGGATTTGAAAAGAGACAGCAAAGAATTTGGGAGAGTAGCTATTGGCCTCAGTGCTTTGGACATGTGGACGTTAAAGATACAGCTTGTTTCTTGACCAGGGTCATCCATATGTGAAAAAGATCCTGCTTTAAAATTATTTTTTTAAAATTGTTCTACAAAGATGTAAAACATCACGGGTTTGTTTCTCGGTTAAGATGCCTGCTCAAATGCAGTTGTTATAGTCCAATCAAAAGAAAAATTGACGCATCGTCTCAAGCCATTCAGAAACGCGTCAGTTAAGAGCTACAGGAAGAGATGAGAGGTGAAATCTTGCAAGCCCTGCAACACCAGGCTGAGTCCCTGCACGGATTTCGAGGGAAATAGGGCTCTCTCATTTTAAGCTCTCCTGAGATTTCGCGGCACTGCCTTGCCGGCGCGAGTTGCCCAAGCTGGCCCCCGGTTGCCGCGGGGGTGCCTGTGTTCAGCCCCGGGCCAAGGCAAGCAGGGCTGTCTCACACTGCTCTGCCCACCCCAGCGCAGCGTTACCTGGACAGACGGGTGCAGGTTAGTAAGCGTGCGTGCCCCGCTATCCTGTTTTACAAAAAAAGAGTAAGCACCTCCTGAGCCGTGGTAGAAAAGACAAACCGTTTCATGGACGGGGTGGCAGCTTGCTTGTATTTTTCTGGGGTGAAACCCATTGATTTGGAGAAAGGTGGCTTTTGTTTTTACAGGAATGTATCTAAGAAGAGAATATCTTCTGCTGGCTGAACCCAGGATACAGAGGAACCCATCCTGCACGTCTTGTTCCTATGGAAACTAATGCATTTTACACGGGGAGGGGGCAAGAGAGAAACAGAGAGAAGCAAAATAAAAACTAGAACAAGTAGCTAACAAAGTAGGAGAATTCTGTACCTCTTGTTGTCATTTGTCTTTCAGGATTTACGTATCTCACTGAGGGCTATCTCCCCCATGAGTGTAAGGCAGTCTCCCTAAATCCTGAGGCAAAGATGACTTTAACAATATGATGTTGGACTCATAAGGCACTTCGTAAAGACCACTTAGTGCTAATCATCCTCGCTCCATTGACTTCAGGAGCTCCACATTGGAGTCTATACTTTCTGATATGCGCATAAGAATAAATATTATTAAAACTCTGGAATGGAGTGTGGTACCAAGTGCAACATCACTTCACTTTCCTTGACTCTGTTGGGAACATTTGTGAAGCTGAGCACTTCTGCTCCTGAGAAAGGATGTGAGGGCCTGGCACCGTAAATACAAGTTTTTGAATCTCTGCATTTTGTGTAGAAATCCTGGTTTGCAGAGCAACTTTACCATCATGTCCATAGAGTATGATTGGCCAAACCTCTCTTTTCAGTAATCAGCTAAGGTTCCAAACAGCTGAGTTTGGGATCGTTGGGAACACTACAAGACGCAGGAAAGCTTCTTCACGTATCCAAAAGGCACACATAGATTAGATACCAATTGCTATGTCTGGTCCTTCCGGACATCCCAAATGCCTAAAGATGTGGATCTACCTGCACCTTTAAGGATTTACAAAACCTTTGCAAGTTTGTTCGTAGACCAGTTCTGAAAATGGGACTTAGACATGCAATATGCCATCTCAAAAATCTTGCAGGCTCTCCCAGTTAAAACAAGCAGCAGAAGAAAAAAAAACCCCACACATTCTTTCCATCTCCTAGTTAGATGCACACTGCAGTACATCGTGCTTTGCCTACGGGTCTGTGTGATGAAATAAAGCAATCAAATGCAATGTATAATAATGATAGTTGTTTCCAGAACTGTCAGGGCTCTGCAGTGCCCAGGCCAAACACCCCTAAAAGCCTTTATTCAGCTATTTTTTTCCTATACTCTGCACAGATTTATTACCTTTATTGACTTTCCAAATGTTTACACTTGGAACATTCATCTGTCAAAGCTGCTTGCTGCATCTGCAATCAATCTCCGTGGTTTCAGTGCCATGGACAGCAATACGAAAGCCTTGTTTTAAAGATCACCTAAACCTTGCGTTAGTCATTGTTGCTAAGTAAGGGAAGCTGGAATAATCTACACAGTGTGCATGTTCAAAATTATGTCAAGGAACCTGATTAGTTAAGTTGTTGTCACAGCACTTCAGGTTTCCTAGACAGACGAGTTTCTCTGCATCTTTGCTCAGACACGGTAAATTGCTGACACAAAGAACAGATGCAACTTTGCTTTCCATAGCACCTCCAACAAGGCTTGAAACTCTTCAGATTAGGGAAACTGAGGCTCAATTTGCTGAGTACTTCCCCAGTTCATCTAACGATCCTGTCAGCAGTTTATCCTGTGGGAAAGTTTCCAGTGTCTTGGCAAATTTCCCCCAACCTCAAGACCAAAAAAATCAGTCAATTAGCTTTTAGCTGAGAGAAGGCAGGCCTTCTTCTCACTGTGAACACCTTTAGACCTAAACTAGTATAAGTGTGCATTCAGCTATACTGCAGACTCTGACCTGGATGTAAGGACCAGCAGTTACCATCTTTCCAATGAGATCACAAGCTGTAAACCCAGACATAGAAGAATGGGTTCCGGTTTCCTTGTGACATGGTGCACTTGTGCGCAGGCTGCTTGTTTTGTAAAGACTATGGGCTATTTTTTTTTTCAAGTTTGGCTTCAGCCAACAGCCTCATGCATTTATACATCTCATTTCCCAAGTGCCTGAGCAACTCACAACCTCCTACAAGTCTCCTCTGAGACATCCTTTCAAGGGGTGGCAGTGCAAGCAACCTCAACTTACAGATGGCCTAGATTCGGGCCATCAAATTTCCATCAGTGTGTTTCCTCCTGGCTGTTTCTAAGCCATGACAAATGTCCAGTCCCCAGTAATGAGAGGAACCGGGGTTTGGGTGGATTTTAGGTCTTGCAGTCCCTTCAGCCCTGAATCACAGCCCAGCTGCACCGCAAGGTTTTCACTCTTCACAACCAGCTTCCACAGGCTGCCAGACGACGTTTCAGCATGCTGGGCCATGCACAAGGGCTTTGTGGCAGAGCAAGGGGTTGGACTGATATCCAGTGATGTACAGAAGATGGCCAGCTGCTGTCCATTCCAACAGCAAGTTGAAGCCCAGGCATTGACAGACCAACCCTCAGTATCATGAGCCTGGCATCACCCTCCCTGCTAGCATGGGAACTACTGTCCTGCTCCGCACAACCAAGGTATATCGTTCCCTGGTTTTGCTGCTCCTAAGGGTTGTAGATTAAATTTACTTCTTAGGGACTAAGTCCACTCAGTTGTCGATGAAGGAATATCTTCAGCCTGTCCATGTCCTATGTCATGGTCCACATCCATCCGTTTTCCATCAACACTCCCACTCACTGGTTCTGTGGCACACTGATGATAACATCGATAAAACATTAGCTGCATTAGCTTTGAGGTTAGCATGTCTTTGCCCATCCACCTATATAATGTAATTGTCACATATATAAGGGTCCTCAATCACAGCCATCCCACCAGGTGACTGGAAAATAGACAGCATAATTTAAAAAGCAACAGCATTACCAAGCGACACTTCCCTCCCCGTTGTCTCACTTGCCAAGGGATTTGTCACTCTGGCTCTGGTTCAGATGGACCCTGCTTGGGTATTTTTGTAGAGAAGTGCTGTTCCAAGCCCTTTGCAAACATCCAGCATCCTTGTGCTGCTTCCTTCTCTAAGGAAGATGAGCAGAGAACCGCACTCACAGCAATGGCATTCCAAGAAAAGGTGGGTGCCAATGCAGTAAAAATAGCTTTGGAAGAGCTCTCCCTGCCCACTCCGCTCCACCCAAGCTCTAGTTCATTTTTCACCTTCAGCTTTACTGCCTTCTGTACGTGGGCCAAGGAAAAACTGACTTTAATGCCAAGCTTCTTTGGGGAGAAGAAAGTTCTTCCTTTTTTGGGGGGGAAGAAGAAAGTTCCTGCATTAGTTCCGTTGCCCATGGAGCCCTGGAAAGAACTGACTTCTCCAACCAACTAGCTAGTCCCAAGCACCACAGAAAGTGTTCAGAATTGTCTGCTCAAGCCCCATGCCTGAGCCCTGTCTCTGGTGTCGTCAGACTTTGCAACAGAGATTGACACTGCTGCAGCTTTTCTCTCAGAGAAGACAACTGCAGCCTGGGTTTCTTCATCCCTGCACGCTGAGCCGGGCGTTTGCATGCAGCAAGGGCAGATTCGCACTTAGACTGGAAGCTGCTGAGGTTGGTGGTACTTCCAGGATCCTATCAGTGACACAGCCGGGAAGAACATCTCAGCTGTTGGCATTGATGCCAGAGTGCTCGATAGATAAAGCAACGGAGGAGCTGCTCCCCAAGCCCAGGGCTACATCCTGTCCCAGGTGTTTCAGGTGCTTGACAGAGATGCTTGTCCTGCCTGTAGGACTGATGCTTGCTGCAGACAGTTCCTTGATGCCATGGGAGTTCAGAGCTGGCTGTTTTCTAGAGCTGTAGGAAACCTTTTTATAGAAGACTGGTCCTGACTTTCAGCTATTCGGTCACTGGACAATCAGAGCCAAAGCAGAAGAGCCCCAAATTTACAAAAAATAGAAATTTAATTCTCTCTCTGCTCCCTCCCCCATCAAAAAAGTCTGTGAAACCAGCCATCAGGAGGTATTATTAATGCCAAGAATGTAATAGGAGGCAAGCCCACATTAGCTGATTTTATGGCTAAGGAGAAGGTGCTGAGTTGCAGCAGTGAAAATTTAGATAGCAGCTTTTTGGAAAGGTTAGAAATCCACATCTCCCAGCCTTAGAGCAGCCGCTAGTTGGTGGAAGTCAGGAAATAATTTTGGTTTGGACAGGTTGCTATTTCCTAGGGGGTCTTATGCCTTCCCAGTAGCAAAAATGTTACGAGCAGTTATTCAATCCTGTCCAGCAATTCTGCTTTTATTAGCATTTCATACTATACACTGATTTCCAACTGCAGTCACTGATGTCGTGTGGTCTCATACTGCTTAATCATCTGGTGTTATGCTAAAATTCCTATTTGGTCAAGCGGGTACGTTATGCAAAACCAAAAATCATGTATGTTTCCAGTTCCTTTCCTAATACTCTCGGTGGTGCTAATGTATTGAGAAGTTCCAGTCTCTTTGCCTCTCCTTGGCAGGTCACTCTGAAAGGACTAATGGCCCCTCATGGCCAGGATAAATATATTTTTCTTCAGCTGCCGTTCACAGAATGCTCTCCCTGGCAGGCAGTTTTGAGAACAGTTATTTGGCCTGAACAAATGAATCTTTGCTTTAGATCCCGTGGGATGTGTTTTCATGGATACTTTATTTTGCAGTGTAATTAATGCTATTAGTGTTAATGGGACTCATATCCTCAAATCCCTCCATACTCTGCTGCCATGGCCCCCCTGTGCGCCTTACCTGGAATACGTATTCAAGTGAAGCAAGCATCAGAAAGAGAAAAAGCAGAGGCCAGAAACTGAGAAATCAAAGGCATTAAACCTGAGGATTAAGCCTACGCAGGGATTTCCCTGCTCAAACTGGGGCCTCCCTTGGGGTAATCTTGCTGGCAGCCCCAAGGGTTTATTCACAAATGTGGTTGTGCCCATCAGAGAAAGCATTCTTCTGGAAGACACAAACATGGAGGTGGACAGCCCTTGACAGAGCTCTCTGCCCTGAATCCCTCTCCATAATGTTCATTGTGAAGCTTCCCTCACCTTGATGCCCCTGCAATAAGATGGCCCTGGCACTATGGCACGATCCCTAGCAGCTCTTCTTGGACTGGCCTTCAGCCACACAACATGACAGCTGCACATCATGACAGCAGGACCGGTGCTAGCAGTCAGGGCTGATACTTTTGCAACTTTGCCAGTGCCACAGTCCTGGGAAAGCAAGACTGACCGTGGTTCACGCTGCAAGGTAGCTTGGGAAGAGGGGGCATCTCCCCGTGGGAGGCAGATGGGACTTGCAGAGCAGTGCTTACCAGCGGTCACACCACTGTATCCTTAGCCTGTCTTCATAGGACCCCCAGACTACACTTTTGCTGCCCAGATGAAGCAGCCACATGCTGCAGGTCTGAAAAATGGATGTCATTTCTGTGCACCAGTCAGAGCTACTCTGAGATCCCACCAGAGCCCGGCAGAGCTGAATGGAGCACGCAGAGCTCTGCCAGGACCAGTCAGCCCTGCTGGGAGGTGCAGTGCGGTCACCCCCTTCCTTCACCTCCTGGGAGCAGCGCCAAGCTCTCCCTGCAGCCCCAGAACCTCCTGGTGTGGTGCCATGCTGCATCCCATAGACCTACCCTGTGCCTCACCAGTTTTCCCATTCTTGCTGGGTTCAGCGAGAGCTACCACAGCTGGGGCAACAGAAAGCAGAAGCACCCAAAAAAATCACAGTCCACAGGGCATGCCTGGCACGTCGTATGGCTTCTTCCTGCTGCTTTTCTCCCCCACCTGAGTCTACTAGGCATTGCTGGGGTATGGCTTCAGAGATGGTATGGTGAAGTCAGAGCCCATCATGTTACATCACGACCTATGCATCCAACACATCCTTGCATTACAGTCCTTCCCCTTCCGGCGTTACTGGCACCGTGGGGGACTACTGGCGATACGTGTGGGGAAGATTTGGGATGTGAGGCTGAGTGCTTCCACGGGCAGCTCCACCAGCCCTGCAGAGTGCAGGGCAGCATCAGAGATGACCCGAAAGCCCTGCGCATCCAGCTGGACATGAGGTAGAGTTCATCCTGCTTGGGGGCAACAGGGGACACTAGTCCCCCTGTCCAGACACAATTTTTATGATTTCTGTATCTCTGTGTCTCACTCCTGTTGCCAAACTCCAACACATACCAACAGGAACCAGCTGCAGAAAACCTGAGACTGCAGGCAAGCAAATTCACTCACTTGTATACAGACTTATTTCTTACGCTTAATTACACAAAGGAGTTGTCCTTGACGAATAACAGACATTCAGCTTAGTGTCTGAAACAAAAGATGCACAAAATAATTAAGCTTATCTTGAATTTATTTAGCTCAATCTCAAATGGAAGGTTTTACTTGGCTTTGGACTTACTCGACAGCTTTTCAACCCAGCTTATTTCTTCTCTGTTCTTTTTTTTTTTCCCCTCACAGACAATTCTAAACTACAAATGCAATTTGGAAATTATCAGCATTTGATGCAGTTGAAATTACACTGTTAAATGAAAATGTTTTCACAACTTAAAATGTTTTCCCACATTTTCTGCTAAAGTTAATTGATAAATAGATTTTTTTTCTCCCAAAATTCAATTTTTTTGTGCAAACTTATTGGTTTTAAAAAAAAACTTTAAACACCCCTCTGCCACCTCACTGGTTTCTAGTTCAGTGGGTGTGCTTTTTTTGTAGGGAATGTCACAACAAGCTTGTTCATTTGAAATTTCTTAAAATAAACATACAGAGAAGGCTGAAAACTCTAACTAGGCATTTACATTAAAAATACACCAAGTTAAATACTGAGAAAAATTAGCTTGCCTAGCAAAAGGACATGCCTCATAAAGCCAGTACTAGCTTTTTCCAGGGGGAAATATATTGGTAGATGAATAGGAATCCATGGGGGAAAACTTATTTATTTATGTGAGCACAAGAGAAAATTGTTTCTCGATTAAAATCTCCCATTTTACATATATAAATATTCTCTAATCTAACATTTTAACTTCAGAAAAGTCTTACCAAGGTGTCAGAGCAAAAGCAGCATTACCAAGTCAGCTGTACTTTGCATTAACCTCTGCAGAAAATGTTCATATAAGAAAGACAAACATTGACTTGTTCCAGAGAGAAACCCAGCAGTACTCACCAAGAAAGAACATGCAATAGCTTGAAACTCTGGAGTTTGCCTGACAATTTGCATCATCGCCTGAAGCAAATCAGGAGTTGATTCACCTCAAAAGCTGTCCCCACCAAGGCTGCAAGTCCCAGAGACGGGTTTTGATGTAAACTACCTTCCCTACTTCCCCACTTTTTAAAGGGCCCAGAAGGAAATCTGCAACTCCTGGAAGGATGTGGTTTGTATGTCTCCCCTTTCTCACCCCACACCTTGCATCTGAGTGACTTACCATGGTATTTCCACCTGTATCTCTTACTGTCTTAGATGGTCAAGAAGCAAGAGAAATGGCCCACCATCTGGCCAGGAGGGAGCCATAGGTGGGATGTAAAGTCAGACGGGCTGACCAAGCATACAGACAGCTCAAGGTTGGGGTTTCAGCACATGCCTCTCAGTTTTGGTTTAGCAAAAGACAGTTTTGCCTTCTGAGAACCTCTTCTTTTCAAGTTCAGAGCTACTTTCTAGAGCTACTTTTTTTTTTTGTGCACAAAAAGTGCAAAAATAACTCATTCGTTTGGACTTCCACACCCATCCCTTAGCAGGAAAGGAGCAGATGCTTTCCTGAGAAAGAAGTGGCTCGCTGCTATCAGCACAGGCATTTTACAAGAGGGGCTCACATAAAGAAGTTAATTTGCTATAGTCTTTAAAAAGCAGGCAACTTATCACAGCCAGCCATGCAGTAAGCACTGGCCAGGGAAGATAAATTTCTTCCTTTTTTACAGTGTTAAATCTTGCTAATTAAGACCACATTGCTGCTTGCTAGAGAATTTGCATTGATATCTAATGATTCCCACATGTACTTATCAGAAGTGAATGTCTCAGCCTGTCTGAAACACAAGCATTAACTTCCCCTGCTTCCCAAGAGCATTGGTTTTGAGAAATGGACCTCTTATTAGTGCTGTGTGAAGGTCTGTGCCTCTGTAGATCTCCTTTTTGGAGAAATATTTCTCCAGCTTTGTTATTTATAGGCATACCCAGTCAGAGTTGTGCCCCTCTCCCCATCTTGAGAGCAGGGATTTCATGAGGGCGAAGGAAAGGTAAGTAGAAGATGCTGGCCTTGTTTCAAGACACTTAACTAATAAGTACGTGGGATTCTAAGTCCCCTTGGAGAGTATTGATGGCTGCAAATTGAGAAAGGCTGAAATCCTCTCTTCCAACTAGTCCACAAGGACAGGATATGTTTTCCAGTGCAGAGACTTCAAACGGCCAAGGGTGAGATTGCACCTTCCCTTCTGTACTTGCTGGCTGACATCTTAATTGGTGACTCAGATGAGCTTTGCATCTGAAGCTTTGGTTATGAAGAACCTTCCTGACAATGCCTAGCAGGTGACCCAGTGCAGGAGGAAAGGAAAGGAGAAAGGAGAAAGGGGAAAGGGGGAAGCTCTCACCTAAATGACTCACCAAGCTGGATACTTTGATACTGCCTACCACCCAGGACACAGAGCAAGATGAGGCATGTATATCCCATGTGCCACTTTCCAGCTGGGCAGAGTACATATATAAATAAAAAGGGGCTGGGACCAGGGGGTTGGGAGGAAGGGAGGTAACTCCACCAGACTGAAGCAGCTGAGGAAACCGGAGTCTCTCTGGGACTAGCACTCAACCGGGAAATGAGTTCTTGCATGGTCCCATATTCTGGAGATTCCCCATGGAAATATGTCCTGCTTATGCTGGGCCCTACTTAGCCCTAAAAGCACCCTATCCTTCTTGGGTTTACTCATTATGACAGCACTGTTGCCTCTCTGCTGACAGCAGAAAACAATTTACCCAGCAGGAACAAGCAGTGAGCTAAGGAGGTGATCAGGCTGCAGGAGGTAAAGGAAGGCTTGGACAGCAGAACAGGTGCATGCCAGAAATCCTTGTTAAATAAGTATCAATATGCTAACTGATTTTGAGACTTCTGAATGCAAAACCATTAGCATGTGTCTGTGTTTGCAACTGAAGGGAAGTAAAAATAGATCTTCCACCACACTGCACGTTCTGGTGTTTCCAAACTCTGCTTTAACTCATAAATAGAACAAACAGTCAAAAAGGTTGAGATTTTACTGCAAAAATTCTCTTTACCAAGCTCTCAGCCCAACCCAGTGCTGGACAAACACACCATCCAACCTTTGTGATCATGTTGATTGACGTTTATTTCCATTAATGCAAAAGCAACCTACAGCAAAGTAGGCAGCACACATTTGGCTTTAAAAATGTTGAAGCCAAAACACTAATGCTGCAAATGGCAAGGTCCATTAAAATGAAAATGAATGTTAATATGTTTGTATAAAGCCAAAATGGAATTAAACAGGGGAAGTTTTGAAGCATCATTTTCTGTCACTGGAACCAATCATCAGGAGGACTGAAACGCACTGGCTTGACATTATCCAAACAAGCTGGGCAGGGTGAAAAGATTTGTTTTGACACTTATTCATGGGTGGATAATTTTGCTGAATGGATTTTCTGAGGGGAAACCATTTTTTACTTTTTTGTGAGGGTTCTACTTAATGAGCCAGCAAGAAAGACCAGTGAAGGGCACTAGAGCAAGTCCTAAGCTGCTGAGCCTCCACTACCCTGCTGTCTCTGGCAGCAACACTGGTATTAGTGCTAGTCCTTTCCATTTGAGAAATGGAAATGAGCCTTGTCGACCTTCAGTTCTTTGGGTTTTTTCCTTAAATTTTCTGGTTTTGGAGTTTTCACAGGCCAGGAGAGATCCAAGATGCTGCTGCAGACAAGAAAACCATGATTTAAAATGGGTAAGTGGCTCCTTTCTCAAAACATTGCACAAATCACAGCTTCTTCCACAGGAGGTGAATTTTCCAGCAATGGTATGTGTGGTTTCCCATCCTCTGGCTGCTGCTAAGTTCTCTAATTATTAATGACTTTGCTAATTACAGCGTTGGGCTGGACTCCCACACAGACACACAGGTTACCAGTCCCACAGCCACAGGTTCAGGAAAGCTTCACCTTCCAAGGCATTGATGTGTAGTTCTGCACAAAGAGATCATGCGAGCTGCTGTACTCAGAGCAAGGAATGTGGGTTCAAACCTGGTGTCTGCGAGTAGGGCAGTGCTGCCTAAATCTCCTTTTCTTTCTGCAGGGAGAGCAGTCCTCACTGGTGAGCTGTGTGAGGCAGGTCATGTCCTCTAGCTGCAGATGTATGGCAGGTGCCACAAGGTCACTGCCATCAGAGGTGGCTGGCAAATGGAAAAAACAGGCAGCCAGAGAGCAGGGTGAGATGAACATCTGTCTTCGAGTGGAAATGAAGAGGAGTAAAGGATACTCAAGTAGAGAGCAAAAAACCTAGAGGTGAGCCCGAGCAAATGATGAAATATATATTCTTCAACTGGGCAAGTTAAGTTCTGCAATTTGCAAGAAGTCTTCGAGTTGATGACTCTTTTCTTGGTGCAGCTGTGGTGAGGAGTGACCAGGCTGTTGTAATTGGTCTGGGAGGTGCAGGTGATGAACTGACCCTCTTCTGCAGGAGGACCACGACTCCCGAGTCTCAGAGCTTTGTACCTACTTGGAACTGTTGATATGCTTGTTCCTTGAAGAAAACTCATAAAAACCTGTGTACTCCACACATGGGAGAAACCAGTTCATCTGTGGCTTTAAGCCTAAATAATGTGGCAGGGACTTTTAGGCTTGGTCCACACATGCACATGCTGAGTTTACTCTTCCAGCGTTACAACAGCCTAACTTTTGCACTGCACTGCTCACTCTGGAGAAGGTTAGGACCACTGTCACCACTGCACTGATGGAGAAAAGAAAAGCAGTTTTGTGTGAGTCAGCCTCAGACTCCAACACTGCAGAGCCTGGGAAGCACACGAGGAGTCTGGTGGACATCCGTGTTGCCTGCTGGGCTTCAGTGTTGCCCTGGGCGCCACGCTATGCATGTGTAGTAAGTACAGCCAGAAGGTAAATCCAGACCTCGTGTGGTTTAGAGATGGGGTAATTAATGAAGTGAGACTGCAACTGGAGTGTTTCAGCAGAGATGAGGGTAGACAAATCTCTGCTGGACCCATTCTCCAAAGCAAGTCTGCAGACCATCTGTCAGGGGCCGTTACAGCTTGGCAGCCTGCTCAATAGGAAAGCAGGTGGGAACCGATCTCTGCAATCGTGCCTCAGGAAATCTCCTCTCAGCTCCTCCAGGGAGCTCCACTCCTTGCTGCTTCTGCTCAGCATTTACCAACAGATTTTCCCAGGCAGCCTCCCACCTGCTCAGCTCTTTTGCAAATCTGACCCCTAAAAGGGAACTCATCTCTCTCAGGAAATTTGCTATGAAAGGAGCAGTATGAAAGCATGCTGACACCCAATGGAAGGTCCCTGCTGGTTCCAGCAAGCTTTGCCCCATGCTGATTCCTTTCTCTTCTCTATTCCGAGCACACCGATATGGGTTCTAGAGATCAAGGTGAAACAGGATCATGCACCTCACCACTGCTGTAGTACAAAGAAAATACATGCAGTCCAAAGAGTAATTGAAGTCACACTCTCAGTTCTGAAGTTATTTTAACTGA
>NW_010511011.1:64925-71934 GCF_000687285.1 Phaethon lepturus | reverse complement strand
AAGAATAAATTTCATTACCAGACACAGCAGGAAAATCTAAGTTGGAGGTAGGTTTTTCTTTATTCATTCACATGACTATATATCGCACACAATGTCTGGCAGAAAATAAAGTGTTTTTACTTGGAGGGAAATATTAATTTTAGTTGAAAAGAAACAGTGTCTAATATGCCCACCACAACCTTTTTTCAGCAACATGAAAAAAGAATCTTAAGGTAAATATTCTAATTGTTAATGTTAAAGTAATTGCATTGTTACGATTTCTGAGGAGGAGCACGTTTTCAACCACACACACAAAATAAAATCATCATATTTCAAAGAGAAACCCAACAGTCTGGATCCCATTGCATGTGGTGTAATGGATGGGATGGTGCTGTACCAATTAAAATCTGCTAAAGAGCTCACCACTGAACCCAGAGTTGGCCAAGCCCTGTTCTTGTAGCATTTTGGATCATTAAACACCTTGATCTTTTTGAACTAATGTGCTCTAACACACGGCAGGGACACTGAGCTCAGAAAAGAGAAATTCCTGGGAACATAGGGCTGAAAGAACAGTCCTATCCTGGGTGTGACCCAGGGTTGTGGATCAACATAAGAATGGTCTAGTCCAAAGAGCTACAGACTCAAACTTGTGTCTCTGAATTGGTCATGAGGTCACTTCGCTGCTCTATCGCTGCCTCTTGAGTTGGGAAACCAGAGGAAAAAAAATTGGTTTGAGAGAAGGTCTAGAAAGAAACCATAAAACCAGCTGTCCCAGCACAGGCTGGGGTCTCCGAAGCTGGTCTCCTCTGGGGTGGTGGCTGAACACAGATGCTCTTGGAGGACTGCAAAAAAGAGGCTGTGCATAGGGTGATTGGTTCTGCTTCAGCTCTCCTCTAGCCGCAAGGTGTCCAGGTGCTGTCTGCATCAGTGGTCATGCCCAGACTATCATGACAGGAGAGCACCAGGCTGTCCTGTCCTTACCTTTCTTTTTCTAATGCTCTGATATCTTCACAATTACCAGTGGCAAGGAGTTCCATGGTGCAACCATGTTTTGTGGGAAGATAGCAGAAAGAGGGTTTCTGGGTGGCAGTCCTTCTTTCCTCCTCCCATGCAAAGAGTACTTTTTAAAGCTGAACTCTTACTGAAAGCCAGGAACTCTCTTTTCCTCCTGCTGTCCCGATGCACCAGTGGTGCTGCTGCACTTCAAAGTAAGCTTCCCACACCTGTGGGAAGTAAATTGTCGTCTTCTTTCCCTTTTGATTTCTTTCTCATTTTGTTATTTCTTTACTTCGCCTTTCCATATGTACAGGACTTGCAGGCTCTGCCTGGGCTGCCATCAGGTACCATGTGTTAGTTAGGTGACTGGTTAGAGGTGTCAGAGCTGAAATGTTCAGGTAATTTGTATTCACTGGGCCTCTCCAAAAGATAAGGAAATATGGGGGAAGATTGAAGCTGTGGACAATTCGTTAGATGCACACCTTAAAGGAAAGTTTGCCAGACACAAGAATCTGATATGTTTCTGAATACCTGGAATTGATGTAACGTTACTGTGGAAAAAATATCTTTCACAGTTACATATTTTGGAAAATTTGCCTTTGACTATGGGAAATTGCCAGCTGGTCTGTGTCGTGGTGGATCTGAGGATGCATTAGGAACTGAAAATCAATGCCCTGCTTCCACCAAAACATGCCATGAAATTTGGAATAAATCTTCTAATTGAAAATTAATTGGTGTTACACTGAGAAATGCAAAACAAGGTGGTGTTAATTCAGATAGTTTCCTTTCTCGAATATCAAGGACAAATTAACTTTCCCACCAGCGCTATGCAGTGAGATGTATTAGTATGTGACATTGAGAAAAGACCGCCCACTCTGGGAGCTGTGTATGCAGCTTTCTCTTCAAGGATGTTTTACCACTTCTTGCAATAAGAAACACAGAGCTCCACAAAAACTGAGGCCTCTCAGGCATCCTAACCTCACTTGTACATCAGAGTACCGCCCTAATTCATGAGAGGGGTGATATGCATCCATTAGAGAGCACCCATGCCTCCTGGCAGACCAAGCCAAACTCGTCCTCTCCAGGTGGCAAGGAAGTCTGGCACTCTGACACACACTCAACTCCAACACCATCCCATCAGAAATGTGAACTGGAACAAAACCAGAAATGCATCACTGCAGGTTGATAGAGGTATCCTGCTTGGGTGGAATCAAAACTCCTCTTTGAGGTCAACTGGTTAGGCTGTGAGAAAGGGCAAGAAGAAGTGCTTATGAAAATGAGAAGTTTCTGACCATTTTTCTGTTTTTCTCCTCCTAGCTCCAATAAGCAGAAAGTAGTCAGCCTCTTTCCTCTTTACTACTACCTTTTACCTACTAAAAAAAACATTGCAAGTCTCTGCTCAGTCTCTGGGATAACCAGTTCTTTCCTCACATGATGCTTATTACGAATGTCTCCTCTTTCCTGGTCTTCTTGCACTGGCTTCTTTCCAGTGCCTCTGCATAGTTCTGAAAGCACAGCTTCAAAATCGGACACAACACTTGAGTCAAGACCTTGCCAGCCCCAAGGTGACCAAAGCAAAAGGAATGTCTTTCAAGTTGCACTCCTATTTGTACCTCTCCAGATCAGGTCTTTTTTGCTAGAGCATCCCCCACACCCAACAGTCTGTCCTCTGCATCCCCACACTCAACATATCCCTGCTTCTCAGTGTCATATCCATATCCTCATTTTTAGGTTGCTAAATTCTCTTGCCCTGTGCGTCATACCTAGTGTGTTTTTAATGAATGGCACCTGAGAGACTGCAGACCATTTCCCTCATTTGCCCAGGCCAGCCTGACCAAATCCTGTCCCCTCAGTGTCACCTCCAATCTCTCAAGCTCCGTCTGGGCCATGTCAGTTAATAATTTCTGTATTTAATAAATCTATTAATTAGAACCAACCATTGCTAGTGCTTCCTGGTGACTTCACCCACACAATGTATGAACCTGCTTTGCTGGTGGCAGCATCAGAAGACCTCACTCATGTCAGCTGATACCCTCCCTGATATCGACCACTTTCCCTTTCCCCTTGAAGAAGATCACCCAGGCAAAGAAATGCCATCACTTTGTTCTGGCATGACTTCTTCTTGATGGATGTGAGTTGACTGCTTTTACCCCTCCAATTAGTCTTCATTAAGCACTTGTGTAAGAAATGAGTGGATGTCAGTGTCATTTCTGGGCATCGTAGCTAGGGTGATGGGTTTACAAGTCTCTACCTCCTTCCTTTCAAAAAAACCACCATCTCTAGAGCTTGAAGTTATGCCCCAGGACGCCTCAGAGATAACAGGTTCAGAAAGGACACTTGAATTATTTTTTTCTTGTAGCCTTTTTTCAAAAACAAACTTCCTTTGAAATTAATGCATTCAGAAATAGCCTATTTTGGTGAAATAGCATTTTGTGGCAGAAATATATCCTGTCACACACTTTTTAATCAGCTCTATCCCTAACTCATTTGAGGAATAATGCAGTGTTGTTCATTCTCTCTTTTGTTCTTTAGATGAGGAACATTGCTTGTATTTTTTTGACTAGTGATGTCTGGTATGTTTAGGTGGTGTTCTCTGGCTGTGAAAGAGTTTGGTCTCTATGAATCTTAAAATACTTAACACAGGAATCTTAACTGAACTTGGCTGGAACTAAACTTGGGTGATTTGCTGAGAGCAGAGTTATACCAGAAAATGTTTGAACTTGGCAGAAAACAAGTGAATCAAGAACCTTTCAATACTTGGTGATAAAATCTGAATGCCTGATCACTCACAGAAAGTCTCAGCTGTCCTGCCTTCTTCCAAGGTCTGGGTATGACATGCTTCATTTAAAAAGTTCTTGTTAAATGACAGCCTTTAGGTCAATGCTCAGCTTGTGCTAATTGACACATCTTGCTGGTGTTTATCATCCAAATTCTCTCACTCTTGATCTCTGGGGGAGTAACTGGATCTTCAGTCAAGTGAAGTGTTTGCCTGCCCACAGATCAGGGCTGTGTTGGTTCCTGGCAGTTTTTACAACACCAAAGCACTTGGCTGTTGGCAGGGAGTAGACAGGTGATGACCTGCTGTGAACTACAGATTTCCCTTGCATGTAGAGAGAGACAAAGGGAGAGGAAGAGAACGAGCTGGAGGTGATGGAAAGAAGAAACCTGTACCCAAAGGGAAGACGGCTAGAAGGAGACCAAAGACCAGATGAACTGTCCAGGTACACAAAGATGTAGGATGAGCACCTGGATTAAAAGTTAGTCTACAGCTGGAAGGGGAGCCCAGAGAGTGACAGAGCGGGTAGTAGAGGAGGACTTGGCTGCCATGCAGGTCTCCATGGATTGCCCCTCTTTATTGAATATGCTCAGAGGGGACCATGGTTGAGTCCCCAGACTTAAGGCACCTCCTGTTATCAGAGATTCCCCAGATCATCCTTGCTTGCCAGGTGACCTCTTCCTCCCGACAGCTGAGCTAGTGCAGCAGGGACACACTCAGCAGGCTGCAAGTCACAAGAAAGGTCTGCACCAGAGCTGCCTCTGCCAAGCAATAAATAGCAAACTCAGTGTCAGCATATCCATTCCTAGCGAACGTATTGGTAAATCAATAAGGAAAAAACCTTATTGGTTTAAAAGGTGACTTGCTTCAGCACCTAAGAAATGGAGTCCAGGCATAGAAATGCTCATGAGGAACTCACTGCATGGAAGTTAATCTCTGGCAGAGGATGTGCTGTGGCCTCGAGCCCAGTGCCACCTCCCTGAGGAAGGACTGAATTGCTGGGATGGTTCGTAGGGGCTCGGCTGGCTGCCTCGGGAACCAGAGATGTGTGAAAACCCACCTGCCTTGAAATGCAGCTTTGCATTCTTGCTTTCCTTTTGGCTCCTTCTAGCCAAAGGATGACTTTCTTGGCATCCTTTTCCCATAGCCTGTGTCTGAGATAGAGGCTAGTTTTATTTAAAAGCAAACCAGCCCATCCACTTCCCACCCTTCTGCTCCAGTTCCCAGCAGAGGAAGCCCTGACATAGTTTTTCAGTGTACCTGTGTCCATCTCTCTATACCAGCCTGTTCTCCTGTCACCCAGTGTTTCCTACCCTTTGACCCATTGGAAAGACCATTTTCATTAATGCCACTTCATAGAGAGGCACAGCTTCTAGACAGAGGACTACACTGCTGGCTGGCTGCTGCCAGTGTGGAAGAGAGACCTTTACCATACCGTGCCCCTTCTCTGCAGAGCTTTCCAGGACGAGCTGCCTGGTAATGTCTTTTTAGACACAGTTCTCAGGAAAAGGGACAATTAGATCCATGTGAGGTGAACTGCTGCATGAGTGCAGTCTGTCTCCCTCCGCACGGCAGGTTCCTCACTCTGTAAGATTCCCCCCATGTGGAAGAACTTTTTCGCAAGAACTTTTCTCTCAATGTTTGTCTACCCAGTTAATGGGTCTAGTAAAAAAAATCAGACTTTTTCTCAGCAGATTAGGCCTAACAGTTCCCCCAGGACCTAGACACCCTGATAATGACTTGGTCAGACACTCTGGTTATATGGGAAAAATACAGGACGACAGGCTATATCATATTAACATGCTACAACTCTCTACTTTCCTACTGCATGGAGTTCTGAAAACTAGAAAGTGTTCCACATATTGAAATAAAATATTTAAATTTCCCTTCCTTATTGAATATTATTTCCTGGTCCATTCTTTTTCCAGACTCTTTTTTTTTTTCTTTTTTTATCTGCTTCACTCCACTTTACTGCTAACTGTGACTTAAGTACGATTTATGATTCAAGTCAAGAGCCTGATTGCATTTAGTTTGCTGGTGACAGAATCAATTCATTCTGGGTAGGAAGAATGATGCATTGCTTGTCAGCCCCTTACTGGTCCATGGATTATTGAGAAACGTAGTGAGTGTCTTTGTATGTCTCGGAGACATGGGTTTTCTGCTTAAATAGCTTCATAATTACTGACATTCAGTATTCCTCTCCTCATTGGAGGTTACAGGAATTCTCACATAGAGGAACAGAGTGAACATATCCCAACTCGCAAAGGTCTAGTGCATGGACCACAAGAAGACATACAAATGACTGCTCAAATTGCTGCAGGAGGAACAACACTTCAGTACAGCCAAGGAGGAGACTGTGCGGTGGGCTGGTGCTGCAAGAAGAACTGGGCCTTCACTGTTCTCTGAACTGCCTGTGATCCCCAACTTCTCACAACTCCTCACAACTGTCTGTCAGCGTCACACTCTAACACCACGTGTCAGGAAGAGCCTTAGCTGGGCGAAAGGCTGGCAGTGCTGGAAACCACCATCCCAGTGCTAGAAACCATCATCCCACCAAAGCTTCTGCCTTCCTCATGGCCCCTCTCTCACCAGAGGAAGTGGCTGCCCTGTAACAAGGGTGTCTGGTGGCTCAAACCCGTCATCTCCCTCCAGGGTAACTGGGGTGGAAATGGACTTGGGCAGAGGCCACGCTGGTCACCCAGCAGAATGGCCCTCAATTAGACACTGGGTATTTTATGTGATGCAAATACCAGCTACAGCAGAGAGTGGAGAGGACTCAGGGCAGGGGAAGAAGTGGTTCTGAGGAAGTTTTAGCTGCAATATTGGTTGCAACTTTTCCAGCACAATAGCTTTCCTCCAGAACAGGGCATTTCCCTTTCATTTTCTCAAAAGTATGTAAATCTTGGTAAAATTACAGACTAGAACAAGGAAAGTACTGGAAAAAACTCTTGCTAAGTTTCTGTTGATAATACCAAATCATCTCATCCTGCAGAGGTAAAGTAAATAAATTCCTTTTTCAACTTACCCATTTCCATTAATTTCACTTGGGCTTTTAGGATAATATCAAATATTAATTTTAATATCATATTACAGTGACATCTTTAATATTTGCTTGTATAATGCTTTGTTATTATAGAAGCAAAATGTGTGCACCTTATGGAAATGGAGCATTTAGGTATTGTTGAAACTAAATTATTTGATGTAGTCAATACCATCCAATTTCATTATTCTCATCAGACATCTCTGGAGGAGGGAAAG
>NW_010511011.1:60665-64894 GCF_000687285.1 Phaethon lepturus | reverse complement strand
AGCATTATGTGTTGAAATTTGATTCAAAACAAAAATTACTTCTGAAATGTCATGATTTTTATCACTGGCTAAAAACGCTGGTATTTGGCAGGTATTTCTTCCAAGAAACAAAGAAACCAAGCAAATTAGGCACAAAATGAAAAGGAACAAGAAGATGGCTGGTTGCCAATTGTCCTGTCTGGGACTGTGGAGGTTGCCTTGCCAGCCTATAGATGTAGCAGAGCTACTGCAGGGAAGACTGTCAGAAAATCAGTGTACTCAGCTCTGCAAATTAAAAGTCTCAGCTTCATCTTTCAACTTCTTATTGTCATTTTTTTGTCTACCTCCGCTGATGGCATTGCTTGAGTTCCTCTTGCTGCCCTGAGAGAAGGGGCGTGGGAGAGTCTCCTCTCCTTCCTTCTTGCTAGAAGCCTCTCTAACATTTTGCATATTGCTGAGCTGATCAGGGTTAAGGATGGCCTTGTCCCCATAAGCTGCCATATCGAATGGGCACATAAGACTGGGACAACCTGAGGCTGGAACTGAGCAGACCTGAGGCTATGTTCATGGAGATCTGTAAATATCTAACCGCGGGATGTGGACGTAAGGTTATGCTTGACTAGTTATATCCCAGGGAAAGTTAATTCCTGTGTTGTCTTTCTGGCACAACTCACCTACATTCCCAGTGAAGATACAGCCTAGGGCTGAAAGAAATATAACGCGAAAGTGCCCTAGCGGAGCTGGATGCAGTTGACATACGGATGAGGGGGGCTGGATGACCTTCACTCCCTAATGGATCCACTTCTGAGCTAAATACATCTATGGCTTTGGCTGTGTCTATTCGTCAGACTAATGGTGTGATGGTAGTTGTACTTATTGGATTAAATCAGCAGTGAGCCATGGGCTTATGCTAACAAGCAGTGAGGTCCCCAAAGCCCCTGAAGTATGTGATGTCTGCTGGCTTCTCCTCCAAAAGCAACGGGCACTGTGTCAGCAGATGCATCGTAAAGTGTCATAAAGACTTTTTTATGTATCATAAAGAAGTCAGATCAAATGTTTACTCAACACTGGCCCATGCCTGAGTAAATTCATGCCAAAGTCTCAGACATGTGATGACTCCCTGCTCCTCAGGACATCCCATCTGACACAGCACAGGTAGGCTGCTGTCTGTCCCCGTGATGCAGGGACACCTGAGCAACTCTGTGGAACAACCTGGCAGCATTTTACATTGGCCTGCTCAAGTCCACTCTTTTCCCTCCAGTGGTGGGAAATAGGGACGGAAGATTTCCATGCACTGGAAAAAATGGATAAGTGATGTGTGGCACCCTGTCACTTTGGGAAGCCTCTTGCAATGACAATTGCCTAATCTGTCCTGGTGGGGACTAATTTGAGGACCTGGGGGACAGGAAAGCCTGCTCACATGTCTTGTTCTCAATGCTGCTGAGCTCCTTGGCTTTAGACTTGTTTTGTGTAAAATATGTCTAAGGCAGGCAAAAAAGCCTGAAACATCAGTGCTAAGACCTTCACTGCTCTTTGTTCTTGGCAATAACACTCCTGCTTACAGAAGTGGATGAGCGATGGTACCTCTCCTTTAGAAGTGCATCCCAGCCAGGACTGGGAAGTTCACTGAAACACTGGAGTGCGTCTGATGCCACTACATACCAAGGCACCTTCTTAACGCCAATTAAAGCTTTGCTTTAAGCTATGCATGTGCTTGAGTGCCACTCTTTTGTTGACAGCACTCTGGACTGAGGCGCTCGCAGGCATTATTTCCTGTAACAATTTGCCTCCCCAAGAAGTTCCTCTGATTTTCCTCGTTCTCATTCGTTATTAGTGACATCTAGTGACCAGCAGGAGTCACGCAGTGAACGAATGAAACCATAATTGATAAGGTAGACTGGACTTACATGACAAGAAAGTACTTGGTCTATTAATTTAGCAAGTATTTCACACCGCCACCGTTAGAGAAATCAGCCAGGCGGGATCTCTTGTGTTTGAAATTATCATCCTACTCTTAAGCCTTTTGCAGACTGCCAAGGGCTGTCCCAGTTCCTGCAGGATGTCCTATGAAGAAGGCCCTCAGCTAAGACTTTCCAGAACGTTTTGTGATCCAGATAACAGTTTTGGGGTTTGTATTTTGGGGTGCAATTAAAGGGTCTGATTTTCAGGTAGTGAATTTTCAGCTTTTCTTATAAAGCAGATTTCTTCAGGATATCTCAGTTGGGTGTCTGAAAAACTAAGCAATTCATAAAATCTTCTTTTAACCTGTTTTCCTGATAAAATAAAAATACTTAATTGCTTTGTGTACTGCCACCATTTAGCTGAGTCTCTGCTCCCTACCAGGTTGCACCCCAAGTGACACGGTAGCAGATGTCTCTGAGGTCATCGTGCTCCTGCCATCCTTCATGTAAGTAGGAAACCACACAGAGCAAAGTGCTTGAGATGGCTCTACAGGGAGAGAGGCTCCAGCAGCACTAAAACCCTAAGTAGGTGATGACAAGTCCATTTGGGAAAGACGGTCAGGTGGGAGTGACACCTTATACTTACCCCAGCCATAGCAAAAAACATCACTTCATGTCTCCTAGTACACCAAAGTCAATCTGCTTTGAGATGCAAACCTACGGAAAATAGGCTTGGGTTGGCCTGGTGCTTGCCACTGCAAGAATAATCTGTAAAAATAGACAGAGAAAGAGGCTATGATCTCAGATCCCTTTTGCTACCTCTTTTTTCCAAATTCCCACACTAGGTGAACAACAGTGCCCAGCTGCAGAGCACCCCAGCCATGAGACATGACAGGTAGACAGAGAGGTCAGTGCTCCACATTTTCTGATTTGGCTTGCCTCTCGGGGAGCTGGGGGAAGAGCTGGCTGCAAAGTGGTCCAGCTGCGGAATCCAGCTCCTCAGCAAGATCTCAGGAAGCTCTCTCAGCAACCAAGCCTCCACAGTGATGGAGATCGTGCCTCAAATAAAAATAATTTTAAAGGAGCTGAATCCACGCTGTTTTTTGACTCGTACACTCTCCATGAACTCTGTGGCAAGCATATGCTGCTCCTTATCCCGCCACACTAAACGGCGTGGCACGGGCCTAGCAGAAATGGAGGGACACCTCCCCTGCTCTGGGAACCCACGTGTGAAACGCCGGAGGGGAGCTGGCCGAGCCGGCACCTGCGGCCGAGGGAATTCGCAGAGCTGAGCTGGGATGCACGAGCACGGTGGCGAAGGGGAAGCGGAAGAGGCACGGGCCAGCAGCGAGACGCGTGCGTCAGCCCGCAGGCCGGTTAGGTGAGCGTCTCGGCACCGTTTCCTCTGACAGATGCTGCCAACGATATGGCTGGTAACAGAGTGAGTACGGAAAGTGTTGCAGCCCTGAGCACATCCAGAGCTAAAAGGGCCAAACCATTATGCTATTAGTCAGGGCAGATGCTCGTGACAGCGGCAGTGCCCTGAAACTGCTAATCTTGCTGCTCAGGGAGGGCCTTCAGCCATGGGGCTGGCAAGCGTGGAATAAATAAACCAGGGTCTTCTTTCCCTCCCTGAGCTGCCTGCCACGTTCAGCTCTCACTTAGGGCAAAGGGAACGGCGAAACAGTGGTGACAGCTGACAAGCAATACCCTTCACAGCTAACCCACTGGTGGAAACAGCTGCTGAGATGAATTTCAGACAAAGCTGGCTTAATCCAGGGCTTGTATCTGAAAGCTTGCAGCCTCCCACCATCTCTGGCTTTACCTCCTTTACTCGGGCTCTCCTCTGCCTCTGCGAGGTTTCGTTCATCGCCAAGCACCTTGAGGCAGTGGCCCCAGGCTGCAACTTGCATGTCCACCCTCACATGCACTTGTACGACAAGAAGGAGCTGTTGGCTGCTTCACGGAGCATTGGGTGCTCCACAGCTTCTGCACAACTGTCTATCTAATCTAGTGCAGGGAATTTGCACCCAGGTAGGAGGTTTTGGTGCTGAAGGGAATGAGGTTGCTGTTGAGATTGGACCTATGCATGGTTTTCCCTGTCCATTTCCTCAGCAAGTGAGCTGTGCTATCTGTCTGCGTCACTGGTGCTTTTGATGAGGAAGAAAATAGCAAGGCCTTTTCTGGTAGATCCTGGCACACTGACTCATGGACCAAACATCCTGAAGGAGGCAGATGCTCATGTTCTCTCCTTTAGGGCCCACCTCTGCTCTAGGACTGACACATCTACTATAGCAGATGCAAACATCTGAAACAGCTGCTGTGAAAAGAGGTTTAACCTCCACATCC
>NW_010511011.1:39941-60623 GCF_000687285.1 Phaethon lepturus | reverse complement strand
ATCCAGTGAAAGAGCAGCTAGAGAGATTTGTCTTGCTTTTCTTGAGATTGGAGTGGAGAAAGTGCTGTAATCTACAACTCGGGCAGTAAAGGAGGGTCTAGCACAGAAATTCTCCAACGCCTTTCTCAGGCCATCTTGTCTTGCACCAGACACACCAGAATTTCCTGTTTAATTTAAGTTATGCCCATCTCCTGAAAACTGAGGAGGTGACTCTCTCCCCGTCACACTCCCATCATAGCAAGTATTCATCCAGGGTAGAATTTGCAAGGTCTATTACAGCCTTGTTGAAAAACATTCTTTAAAAAAAAGATAGAAAAATTATGTCCAAGATTAGGTCAAACCACTCTTTAGGCACATCTGTTTCTCTCGATTGGACTCTGGAAAGACCAAGAACGTTGATTTAGATCAGACGCATCAGTTTTAGACAGCTTTGATAATGGAGAGGACTTTTACCCCGTCACCTTGTGGTGATGCCACAGAGGAAGGATCTGCAGGTGGTTTGCAGGTGGGGTTAACGCACAATGATGTGGCTTGCCAGGAGAAGGTAACTAGCCTTAATATGGAGACAGGCTCTGCACAGGGGGTTGTTCATCCCTGTGGTGGTCAGTCATTATTTCGGTGCTGTTTTTTCCTGTTTTCCATAGGAGAATAAGAGGTGTCAAAGCATGCTACAGCCAAGGGACATGTCCAGAGGGCGGCAAGCCTGAGTGTCTTCTATCTCAGGCCCATTACCCTTGATTTGGAAACATCTCAGAGGAGTAAATGGAGGCACAAATTAACCAGCTGTTTTCAGATAAGGAAAATGTAATGGTGTTAGAGCACAGTGATGAGAGTATTAAATACCTGTTTGAGATGTGCAGCTCTACCCAGAGAGTCTGGGCCAGGGCAAAACCCACCCATCACTAGTTACTGGCATGCTTGGGGTAAGCCGTGAGCAAAGACCCAGAAGGCACACAGCCAGGAGAAGTACACAGCACTTCCCAGCATTTCATGGGAGAGCAAAGGAGATACAAGAAGGAGAAGACAACACAGAATTTTGACACAGTGTTTTGCTGGGTACAAAATGTGTCATTAATGATGGAGCTTGAGGATGTGGAAGACACCAGAGAGCAGCAGGATTTGCTTCCTGCTGCCAAAGATGACTGAGTTGGAACAACACTGTGAAAAAGGTCAGTTTAGTAGCACATTTGGTTAAATTCCCCTTTCAAGGTACCAAAGTTGAGTGAGCAGGAAAGAAGGAGTTTTGGTTTTTAGTAATTTACCTTTAAAGATCCCTCTTTTTCTGGAGAGTTCCCATGTCTTTGGAAGCAGAAAAACAAGTAAAAGTGATCTGTGTGGAAGCTTCCAACACTCCCCAAAAGAAATGACAACAGCCTCAACAGTGTGACCCAGACCTTTGGAAAGTGTATGGAAAACTATAGGCACCGAAACAAATCATGCTGCATGGAAATTGGATATTTTTTTCCACCAGCACCTCCCTGCCTCCCCAGCAATGTTGCGGGCAGTGGCTTGCCGAAAGCTCTAAGCAAAGCCATAAAACAGCTGGCTGCAGCAGGCAGCATAAGAATGCCTTTGCAGTCTTCATTTAAACAGTTGCCAGTCATAATGAGAGATGAATCTGCAAAGGCATCCATGTCAGAGGAGCTCTGACACATAGCTGCTGGCATGCACAGACACATTGCTCTCAGACAAACTGCAAGAGGATGTGTGGCTGGGAAGCAAGGGCTTCGGCAGGACCTGAAGCACGCGCCTGCGGCAGTAGAAGTAGATGAGTAGATGTACAACTACATCTACTTCTAAGGTCAGTACCTGGACAGAGGGTAGCCTTGGAGCACCCTGGGAAACGCTCCACAGATCTGTTGTGGTGCCATGGATGCCTGCATCCATAGCCACCTCCTAATCCCTCCCAGGACATTTTGATAATGCTATCTTCTTGCCTTCCTGTCTGTAAATCATGGCCCCACTTAAAAATCCTAACATAGCCAGGCAAGCATTTAAAAGCTACTATTGCAACCTTGTCACATTACATAGTGCTTTTAATTACCTTGATTATTTTTAATTGTTTTACATACTACTGCTAGGATCTCATTAACATGACTAAAAAAATCAACCAGACCAAAAACCTGCTCATACTTCACTGTGTATATCAAGAACACAGAATTATAGAATCATTTAGGTTGGAAAAGACCTTTAAGATCATTGAGTCTAACCATAAACCTAACACTGCCAGGTCCATCACTAAACCATGTCCCTAAGTGCCACATCTACACGACTTCTAAATACCTCCAGAAGTGGTGACTCAACATGTAACACACAAGGGCAGATTTTTGCCCTGGTTTCCCAAGCAGCCGCTGACATGTCATTTTCCTTCCCTTAAAACTTTTCCAGTGTTGTGTCTCAAGTTGCATGATATGAAAGACACAAAAATGCTTAATTCTGTCAAATACCATGAGTATAGGCTGGTAGGTAGAGAGGAGAAAATCCAGTGCTGAAAGGATCAGCTCAACCTTTGTGAGGCAACAGTGTCCCCGTTGGAGAGGGTACTTTTGTATAAAACAAGCTTTCTTGATTTTGCTGTTCCCTCACTGTAATTACCCCAGGTGGTGGAAACACCAGCTGGCTGATCCTACCAGTGCCTCTGATGAAGGCTGGTATGAGCTGCTCAGGGAAAAAAACAACTCAAAAGAGACCAATGTAAATCAAAGCAAGCAGAAACTGCATGCATTTAAGATACACAAAATTCACGGACCACATCCTGGTCCCGTGAGTTCTTCAGCTGCTGATCCACCCTGACACCACACCCTCAACTAACTCATGGCTTTCCAGGAAAAAGGCTTTTCTGATGGCAAGACATAAGTTCCTTTCCCCTGGAGAAATAACATTTCAGTGCATTAGAAACATGTTTTCTTTACATCATCCAGATTGTTGCAGATCCGTTCCCTGCCTTTTTCGTTCTTTACTGCTCTGTCACCACCACTACCAAGGCAGTGATTTCACATTTACTTTAAAAGCTTTAGTGAGGATATGAAAGTGTTCTGAGCATCAGATTGGTGTCCTATAAGTTGCTATTTGATGACCGTCCAACACCACGTCCTTCTAAGATGTGCGAGTTCATTAGCTTACAGTGTACTTGTTAGTTCACATGTGGTTCCTTCCTTCTGCTTCACTCAGAAGTCCAGATGAGGAATAAACTCCAATTCTTTGACAAAACCTATTTTCCATAAAGCCATAGCTGGTGGCGTTAATTGTATTTGCATCCTTTATTCATTTATCAGTTCAGTGCTCCATCCTCTTTCCTCCGTGTTGCTTAATGCTGATGGCAGCCTGGGTGGTTCAGTACTACTTGGATCACCCGTAGCATCGCTGAGAATTGTTCTAGACCCCCTGAGCTGACTGAAGCCCCTTTCCTGCCAGTTTCTCTTATCTTGGGACTCCTCTTCAACAAGGAAAGTCTCAGCAAGTCCTGGCCATGGCAGGAAAGGCTCAGGACAGGCTCATAAACAGCCTTCTCCTCTCCTGGAAGAAAGGAGAGCTTACTGGGAGAGACCTCCATGTCCCAAGGAAACTGTCCCATTTTCTGCTCCTTCAGCTTTTGGGCTCTGTCCCGCCCATTTGGCCCTTGTGATGACTGTGCTTGTTCACATTGTGGTGCAGGAATGTAATGTTGCCGAGATTTCTTGTACTTCATAAATATTTCAAAAGCTCCTTCTGAGACCTTCTTTCAGGCAGGACCCACTTGGGAGCTCTAGCTTGCAAGACCAGTAGATTTCATTTTTCTTTTCTCTTTCCACTTCACAGTCTTTGCAACAAGGAAAAGGTATGTTCTCCCTCTGAATTTTCTCAGCAAGTGCTGGCTCCTCTCCATTTGGAGATCCCATGATCCCTCACCCACTCTGTCCTATTCCTCTCCTTGAATGACTGGCAATGCTGCCCAGAGCCAGGCAGACACAATATTGCCCACTTGTAAAGGAGGATGTGAAAAGGACCAGAGAAATGTCACATTCCTTCACATATCACAGATGCTGAATTCTGTTCCCTTGCCGGAACGCACAAAGTTCCCAGCAGCTGAATGTACATCAGGGAAAATCATCATTGGTTTGTACATCTCCAGGTGCCAACATCATTTGCACCATGCGCATGAATTTCTAGTTTGACGTTTTCTACAAATTGACTCCACTTTCGGGAGTTGCTAAAAAGCCTTTTTCCTCTTCAGTCTGAGAGCTGCTAGATTCAGCTAGAGCGTGCGGGCAGCTCTGAAGAACATCGGGTAAGATGAGGCAAATCCTCAGTCTGTTAAGCATTGTGTCTCCATTGGCATCAACACGCTACGTCTGTCGACATCAGCCAACATCAGTTCTTAGCTTGACTTCTGTGAGAGCTTGAGATGCACTTACAGTTCATAGCAGAACTTTGTGCCAATGCTGCCTTGCAAAAAACTGATGTGTTAGTTTAACATTATTAGTAAATCTTTCGCTCTGCTGCAGCAGCATTTTGTGGTTATTTAATACCTCTGGGGTCAACTTTCTTAAAATAATAGGTGAAGTACCGGGACTTGAGAGAGCCGAGTGTAATTCTCTGCTGTTCCAGACTCAGATCTTTGGCCGATCAAAGCACAGTGCTCTGCTGTTGACAGGGTACCCACATGCTCCCCAGATCCCTGGGAGAGGGGATGCAGCACAGTGGGATTACGGATGCAGTTATTTTGTGTGAAGTTGAAGAAAGACAGTTCAAATGTGAACATGGTGATAAATCTTAAATGACAAGTTTTCAGGACAACCTAGCCAGTTCCAAAATTCCAAAAAGGGCCTTAAGTTGCCTTGACTCAAAACTTGAGCACAAAAATATCGTTCCAACCTGCAAAAACAGTGTCCTAGCACTCCAACAAGGGCTGACTGGTTGTAAAAAAGGGGTCAGGATTTGGGTCCTGAGGAAAAACATTTTCAGTTCATATTTTGCTGATTTTAAACATCTGAGAGCACATAGCCTGTGTTTCTCACATGCAGGGATTTATCTGGCTTGTAAATATACCTGCCTTATAAAATTTTGTATTTGTTTGATCTCTTCTGCTATCAAAAATCTCCTGAGAATTTTTTTTTTTTTTTTTTGCATAGAGATAGAGAGTGAAACAGAATTTTAGTTCTAGAATATCCCCAGCTGCCTGTGACAGGCTTCATGCACACAAAGGTGTCACATCTGGACACAAAATTTGGTGTCCAGACACAGTACCTGAATCTACATGTTTCAAGGCTGTCTGTGGAGATGTAGCCAAGAAATGTCCTGTTTTCACTAAGAGCTATTTGACCAAAACTGAAAGGAGATGGACTGGGTGATATGGTTTGGATGATCAGTCACATAGAACCAGGAATGTCACACGTTCATCCTGACTTCTCCAGTACTCCCAGCTTTCACGATTAGTCTGCAAAATAAAACAAATAAATAAAAATCTCACAAAGAATAAATCAACTAACTTAAAATAATTCATGGGAGGAGAGAAAACTCTAGGTTGATGGTGAGTAGTCCATGAGAATAAAAGCACAGGCAACCCTGCTCCAGTGTCTCTCCTGACAGCTGACCTAGAACAGCACATCCCGCTGCAAAACCTGCCGCAGCGCTCTCTCATCAGCCACGAAATGACATGTGTGTGCTTACAAGCACACCTGGGGTACAGTGCCTGCCTGCGCGGAGGCAAAAATCCTAGGGTCTTGGCTGGGGACGGGCTTGTTTACAGAAAGGGTCGTTGAGTGCCTGTTCATCGTCCTGTGAGGCTTTGATTTAGCACCCAGTGAAGATCTTTGGGGTCTTTCCCCTTGAGCCCAGCGGGCACTGACACAGACCCGACGTGTGGAGCCTTTCAGACCTCCATGGCTCTACACAACAAGTGACTCTACTCACTGACTGGTCTTGCCCTCCAGCTGTCCACGCAGAGCCTCTCTTCTTGGCAGGAAGGGCGAAGCATTTCAGAATAAGAATGTGATTACTTAATTAGTTAACCTGAAGCAATCTGAATGTGGGAAAAGGCTACAAGATATTAAAGCTCATTGTTAGCGTTATTATCAAAACTATAAGATAGCTTTCCATACATGCCGCCTTTGTTTATTTCTCGTGTAAGGGATGTTGTCAATACTGGGAGAACATTTCATCTCACAAATTACTATCAAACAACCTGGCACTGGCCTCTAATTTGAAACATATTGTGTTTAGCAGACAATATGAAACAATGCCTAAGTTATTTTCCACAAATATTTAAACACACAAAGTCATGACACTAAAAATCCCTCTGAATTTGACGGACGGATGCAGAACTTGCTGGACTTCCTATATATATTTATTCCTCAAATCAGATTTTATGAATACCTTTGTTTCACAGCCTTTCTTTGCTCTTTCTGTAAAATGTTTTTTATGATGACAACTTTATTGGTGCTGAAATTATTCCTTTCCTGACTTTCAGATCACTTGTATGCCTCTTGAGTATTACCTATTATTATTTTTTCTCTCTATCATAATGATATGCATTATTTCCTTTTTTTTTTTTCCATAACAATGTCTCCTTGAGAGATAGAGACACAATAATTAGAACGATGAGATATCTCTTGATGTTTGAAGTCTGTGATGTGTGAAATACTCAGAGTTATTAAAGAGAAGTCTGGCAAGTTTGTAATGTCTTTGAAAAAATAGACAAAAATCTTCATCTCAGTCTTTTTTCACTTCCACACAACTTTTATGTAGGCTTTCTAAAACTGCCTTTTTTCTAACATATTCCCCAAGGGTACTTTAACTTTTCAGTGTGCCCCATGCATCGCCGTGGTGTGTAATCTGGCATGGTGCATCAGTGAAGTTCAAGGCATGTCTCATGATGTAGCCCGGCAAAGGTTACAGCTGGGAGAGAACACAGGTGCTAAAAACCATATCATGTTAGCACCTTTACAAGTTCTTTGAGGTAATTCTCTTTCTTGAATGAATGACATAACCAGCTGGGCAGGGATGACACATTTCGTAATCCAGGCTGCCTTTGCAAACTCACTGCCCCAGGGTCTCTTTGAGTGTCAGAGTCAGATCCCTGGCCTGCGTAAATCCCCACAAGCAGAGCTGATGGGGGCGGCTGATGCTAGATCCGTACGAGGAATTGAAGGCGAGTATGTATATTGGCAGGTCATGAGCACAGTTGTGTTTGCAGCACATGAATTTAAAAGGTCTGATAAAAATCAGGTGGACCAGAGATGCTCTTGAATTGAAATGAATAACTGCGAATAGTTTTCTCCTTTTTCGCAGTGCGGGTGGAAAGACAACCCTTTCCTCCAAGGAGCTCTTCACTGCTTACAACACAAAAGTAGTGGCAGTGAACAGAGGATGAGTGGACAGTAAACAGTCAGTCATTACGAAGTATTGACAGTGAATCAACATGTAGATCAACGTGCCACAGGCAGAGTCACTCGGGACAGGGGGAGAGTGTCCAGCAAAGCACCAAGGGTCTCTCCATAACTGATTCCCACCTTCTGCATGGGGACACTGAGTAACTGCCATGACGTTTTCCGGACTTGTGCAACACGGAAACAGCATCTTGACTCTTGAAGCAGAGACCCAGCACTCAGTGAGTATGCTCTGCCATTCAGATCCTTTTGGTGCCTCACATTTATTCCTGGATCTCTCAGCAGACCTCGCTCACCTGCACGGCTTGCTGAGACCAGCCTCCAGCGTTGCAGCTTGCTGTTCTCACTGACTGTGCCAAAATCACTCCCACTCGCTTAGTCTGGCCAGTGGAAGAGCATGGCTGGGCTCATTGTGCGGTAGCAAATATAGCACTACCACAACTCAGGCCCATCCCCGAGGGAGAGGTGATGAGCTGCAAGGACCATCACTTCTGGGACCTTTGTCTCATGTTAGTTGATATAAAATGTATGTGTTGGGGTAGCTCCATGGGTACCACCAGCAATGCATCCGTGAAGCTACTCATTCTTCCAGTGTACTTGTTTTTTTTCTTTCTGACCCTTGCTTTGGAGCCATTATATTGGAAAGCAATAGCAAGTTTTATGTTCTAGTTCTTTAGTTTTCTAGCCTTATGGTCACAGCTGAAAATTGACAAGATAACATAAACTCTAAAGACTTAAAAGGCATTTCACAAGCAAAAATTAACCCACATGCTGTTTTTAAAAAAAATCTCACAAGCCATTTTGTGGCAGAACTCTGGGCTCACGTTATACCTTTGGGAGCTCATTAAATTGCTCTTCTGACCAGTGTGCATCTCTGTATTTAATATGACGTGGTTGGAATCACAAAACAGAAACCAAGTAGGCATGACACTCCAGACCTTTGTAGAGAGATGTTTTTGTGTTGCTAGAATTGCTCAAGCACTTCTAAAATATTAGACATTGCTTATGTTTGGCAAGTAAGCAGGAAAGCACTTCCTGGGCCATTATCTGCCAAGCTTCTGGGCTGACATAAACCAATTTTCTGTAGCTGTATCTCTTAGCAGTTCTGGCATCTGTTCCCTGTCTCTACCATATCTCCTTCAATCACATCTTTTAGGGACCCATTGAATGCTTAAAAAGGAAATGTGACTTTGTTTCATCTCAGATTTTGGACCTCTTCATGCTCAGATCATTAGCAGTTAGTTAGGAAATCTGTTTGCAGCACCCTGGTCACTCCCTTTGCCAATGATGTGTCAGTCTTTTCCTGCGTGTCCTTTCAGAGTGGACAAGTTGAAAGCATAGAAAGCAATTATTCAGATCCCTAAGCACAGGTATCTAGTGCCATTTGAGATGTCTTGGGGTAACCAGCACATCCCCATGTGGTTGGTAGATAGGACATGGGATTTATCAACCCCTTTTCTCCTGGAGCAGCAGCTGAACATGTACCATGGAAGATCCCTAGAAATCCATGTTTAGGAAACTGAGTCCTGCCCAAAGGCACATATCAGATCTCACGGTGTGGGAGACCATGCTCATCCCCATGAATCCAGAAAAACCCTTGAAGACAAAGAAGTTTTTCCATAGCAAAGCCTTGCACTGCTTGAGTCCCAGCCATCACTACCTGGGTCCAAACACACAACTTTTCACTTAGCTTGTCTTGCAAAGAATCCTGTCCCACAGGCAGCTAGAGGAGTCATTCTGAGAAAGTTAATGGACTTGCCCTGGCCAAGGTTAAGATGAAGCTTGTATTGTCAGTCCCAGGGGTGCACGATGAGGAAGAAGAGTGCTGACAGAAGGTCCCCTCCATGGCAAGCTTTCTGACAATACACTGCTGAGGGCCCCAGCCTCAACCACTGCTCTCACTCTAATGTACAGAGCCAAACATGTCACTACACTTTCCAGATGACATGAGAATTACACTGCTGCAGCACAGTGCAAAACTAAGGTGGCTACACAAATAGTCCTTTCGTGTCAGGAAAATCAGAGTGGGAGTCTCACAAAAGTTACACAAAAAGAAAAAAGAGACACAATGAAGGGAGAGCACGTGCATGCCAAAATACAGAGACACACAGGCTACAGGTGACAAGAGACATTAATGGGAACTTGAACAGTTCTTAAAATCTGTTAGAACCTGAAGGAAGACAAGGGAGCGTATAGGTTCATTACTTCATGAAAAATAAGAGCTAAGAATATCTGGTGTGGCAAGCAGAGCTTTGTTTCCTTCAGCCTTCTTAGTGAAAGGCAAACTGTGACCTCCACTTTCTTACACTTAAACAAAGAAGTAGAACTGCTTACCAAAATAGGAAAAGACCAGGTTAAAGAATATTTAGAGAAGTAATGACATCCTGAGGAAGAGCTGAAGTTCTCCCTCCTGCACTTAACAGTCAAGAGAGGAGATCCTTAGATCTTTAGAGGTTATCTCTGCAAATTCCCTGTACCTGGGGAATTGAGGAGGGCAAGCAGAGTAGTTCATCTTACAGGAGAGAAAGAAGAACCCAGGAAATTGGAGTAATCTAATACCCAGAAAGACAGAAGAAAAAATTATTAAACAATCCATTTGTAGTCATCTAGGGAATAATAAGCTGATAAAAACAGACAGCATAGATTACTCAAGAACTGACTCCCTCAAACCATTTCTAATTTCATTCCTTGTCAGAATAACCAGCCAAGTGAATAAAGAGGACGCAGCAGATGTGATATGTCTTGAATTTATTAAGAGTATGACATTGTCTTGCATGACATTCTTTTAAGCAAAGAGGGAAATATGGCCCAGTGGGCGCACTCATAAAACTTGTGGATGACTCTGTGTTGAGAACAGTACCAAGAGCTTTGGAGGACAGGGTTAGCAGAGGCTGGATTAGCTGGAGAAACGGTAGAAAATCAATGTAGGTAACTTCAGTAAAGATAAGTGCAAAGGGATCCAGGCAAAAATGGATGATTTCTTCCTGGGTGTTTACGACACAAGATGAGAGTTTTTGCTGTAGCAGTTCTTTAGAAAATGTTTTCCCTTCATCAGAATGAATTGTTGTGTGCTTTCTTTCCATAAAAGGTCACTGTAAAAGCACAAAACTTCCAGGCTGCATTTCTTCAGAAAAAAAACTTAAATTCTCCATGCAAGTCGGCTCCTCTCCTCAATTATTCCAGCACCTAACTAACCACCAATTCTTAGTTTAGACAGTGTTCTCAAACATTTGGGTCTGTCGTTTTTCAGGTAGATACTGTTCATGGAAAAGAGCATCACTAACAAAACCAAGATCTCCTACTGCAGAGGAAAGGATGTTGGCCTGAGATGAATCTTGCAGAGTAATCTGTTAATCAGTCACGGCTCTCTTCAGTGCTAAGAGTCCCCACTTCTGGTTGAAAGGTAGAGGAAAAGGCATTTCTGTGGAGTGAAATGTTTCTTTTTTATATTGCTGTAGATATTACCTTTCCCCTATTCATTTTGACAGGATGCAGCCGGACTGTATTGCTGAAAGAAAGGATGTTGTGAAAAATAAATACATCAGCCAATAACAAATTGCTTGGACTGAGTAGTATATGCCAAAGACTTTTAATACCGAAAAGACTGAGCTGCTAACAAAGCTATATAAATTCTTATTAAAATATGCTACAAGAGCTTAGGACATCCACCGAGAAAATCTATAAAAACTAAATCCTGTAGCAGATAATTTGCCTGGAAGATAATTAAGTATAAAGTGATTTCTACAGCATTTGCGTTAGAGCACTGTATAAAGGAGGACAAAGGAGCAGCTGAAAAGAAAAGAATGTGTGTCTCTCACTTACGAACATCCTGGGGAAATGCCGTCAGAATACAAAGCTAAGGAGAACCTGTATGTACCCATGGGTAGAGCTGCAGGCATGGATACTCAGAGACACCTGTGTTTTCAAAGCTGTTCCCAACATGCCTACCATGAATAAGTGAAAATGGCAGAGGGAGGTTAGAGCAAAAAACTGTCACGAGACCGTAGGAGCAGACACATTTCAGCCACACAAAGTTTAACTGAAAACCTGCCCCTGGACCAATACTATCAGCGTGTGCTAGATTTGGTTATCAGTAATTGAAATATTCCTCCTGACCTGCTTGTCCTGTTGCAACAGGAGTCACCACAGTACCAAGTGAGCCCAACATCAGGAACTGAGGACAATAATCACGGACACATCTGGAGATAAGGCAGTGGACTGAGTCCTGTACCTATGATACTCCCTGGTCCATGCACCTGGATTTGGGGCTTTCTGCCTGCAGACACAGCTGCCTGTTTGTGAATATGCCACATGTGATACAGGTAGGTATCATAAAGTGTCCCTCTCATGCAAAATTTACACCAGCCGACCTTTTTCCTCACTTTTAATACCTGTGACAGAACTTACACAGAAATACATGACTGCTGTTTACAAACATAGAAGACAACAAATAGATTTGATTGGAGAATTACACTTTTTGAGGAAATATTTAGATGGAAACCTCCGCATTTTTTCACTACATGATGAGCAGAGTAGGAGGGAAGGAGGGGAAGGAGTACTGGGGAAAAAAAAAAACCATGAAAGTGCATTGGTTGGTATTTAGTATACACTATTTCCTTGACATAAAAAATATCCAAAAACATAAATAATAGAGCTTTATTAACCCAAAAGCTATTTTCCACTAAAAAAAATACCAACTGATCTTCAAATAAGTACCAGTGCCTTGACTAAGGAGTTTTCCTGTGAGCTCTGCAGGGTTCATTTCAACGTTAACCGATGCAGACATAATTTTTGATCACTGGACTACCACCTGTTCTTTTGTGGGGAAGGTAAAAGCCACAAAAATAGTTAGGACAGCAATCTAAGCAATCCTTACAATACAAGGCAGAGACATTCTGCACTAACCACTTAGAAACATTTACTCAGAAAAGCATGATAATCAAGTTGTATTTCAAGGCAACATGTCCAGGTATAAAACCCAGGAACACACTTAGATGTTTCCAAGAAACATACATCCTGGAGCTCGGGTTAAACGCACAGGCTCTGCCTGCAATTTCTAGTATAAATGAAAAACTTGCTTTCCCCTTTTTTCCTTGAGGGCCTTTGCAAAGTTAATCAGGCCCAAACTCCTTTCCCCTGACTTCTTGCCAGTATTGCCTCAGTAAATACAATATATGAGCATTGGCAAATGCCTTGCACTGTGCACATGTCAATTTTAGTATATCAATAAATTATTAGCCTGTAATCACTGATCTAAGATACAGTCAACAGAAGCTGATTGATGTAGATGAGACACTGGGTCTACAGCTGTCCTCTTGTTTTATTTCAGAAAGCAGGGTAGCTCTATTGAGGTTCAGAACGTATGGAAGATTTGTCCATCTAATTTTAAGTGACACCAGAAGCAGGCGTATGTTCTGTGACAGGCATTTGTGAACAAAACTGTGTGTTAGTTCCCTAACCTGTTGGCTCCTAGGATGGACCTTGTGTACCTTGGGCATGAGTCTCCTCTCTTCCCACCGGTGTTGCTCAAGGGGGCTGTTTGTACTCCACTACCCGAGGAATCTGTTGATGGTAGCCTTATCATTCAGGAAGAAAATTGTCCTGTGTATTGTGCCTGGCTGGAGTTTTCTCACCCAGAGTCCCTTTGCAGATCATGGAGAGGGGCAGACACCTCTGGGGGGTGATTCACTCCACTTTCCCTGGCCATGTCTCTCAACACGGAGCAAATGACTCTAGGGAGGTGCTGATGTACCACCACAGCTATGAAGAGGACAATCCATTTTTAGCTGGACCACCTTCTGCATAAGGTGGCTCTGGCAAAGCTGGATGACTTCTTTCTTCAAGGACTGTCCTGATTTCAGCTGAGATAGATAGAGTTAATTTTCTTCATAGAAGCTAGTGTGAGGCTGTGCTTTGGATTTGGGATGAAAAGTTGATAACATACTGATGTTTTCAGTTGTTGCTAAGCAGTCAAGGACTTCTCAGCTTCCCATGCGCTGGCCTGCCAGCAAGAAGGTGGGGGGAGATGCACGGGAAGCTGGGAGGGGACACAGCTGGGACAGCTGACCCAAACTGGCCAAAGGGATATTCCATACTATATGATGTCATTCTCAGTATATAAAGCTGAGGCGAAGAAGGAGGAAGGGGCAGGGGGGGACTTTCGGAGTTACAGCATCTGTCTTCCCAAGTAACCGTTACACGTGATGGAGCCCTGATTCCCTGGGGATGGCTGAACACCTGCCTGCCCATGGGGAACGGTGAATGAATTCCCTGTTTTGCTCCGCTTGTGTGCACGGCTTTTGCTTTACCTATTAAACCGTCTTTATCTCAACCCATGAGTTTTCTCACTTTTACTCTTCTGATTCTCTCCCCCGTCCCACCGCAGGGGAGGGAGTGAGCGAATGGCTGCGTGGGGCTTAGTTGCTGGTTGGGGCTAAACCATGACAGGGACTCTGCCCAAGGCATGGCTAGTTGTGCCTAGAGGTGGGCTCCCCAAACGGAGGAAGAAAAGCACATCGTATGTTCAGTGCAGTTGCTTCCTCTGGATCCTGAGGTCCCCTGACTTTCCTAGAAAGTCCACTGTGCAGCCCAAGCTACACAACTGTTTGCTCCTGGGCTTCCAGCTTGGTGCCCATATTGTCACACTCTACAACCTGGGGTCCTGGGTCCCAATGCCACAGGCAGGAGTGTCCCTGGGTCCCCTGCTGCTTTCCCATAGCAGAACAGAGCGGTAACATCCTTTAGGTCTGTAATCTCAATGCATTCATCATCACAGACATGTCCTTGGAGGCTTACTCCAACATAAGTCAGACGACAACTCGATCCCTTGCAAAATTATGGCTTAGATGATCATTTCCCCCCTTCACTTGACTGCATTCATTGCTGCTTTGTGCCCACGTAGGTTGCCTTCTCGTTTGTCAGTTTTGCAATTTCTGTGTCAAAATCCTCCTCCACCACTTCAAGGTCAAAACTTCCTAGTATCATGGCAGCTTTTTGGGTCCAATAAGAGATGAATTGTTCATCAGAAAGATGTCAGAATTACTGAAGCATAATTAACCCTTATTGTTTCCAGTGGCAGGCCAGGTCTAACCAGCCCCAGATGAAATTCATTCGCTCTATAAATCCTAGTTATGCTAACATTTGATGTTATAAATGAGTGCAATCTGACAGATGTATTTTTATTGGGCTGTGCGCAATCTCCATTTGCATGGTAATGAAGCCTTCGAAAGGCATTCAGCAGGTGAGATGGGAGATGAACTCCTTCCATCAGCACCACTGCTTGGATCTCATGATCAGTAGTATTTGTCAGAAACAGAAAAAGCTTATTCAACTGATGCCAGCTGCAGTATCACTTACATCCTTACCGTTAAAGCATAGGACTTGTCCAAGCGAGCTGTGCCTGAGCACAGAGCTAGGACCTGCCACCAGCAGTGACAGGACAGCTGCTGCCAAATCTGCTCATGGTTTAGCCAGCCCAAGGAGATTTTATGATATACTAATGTATACTCACTGTTACCATAATATAGGAGAACTTGACCATCCTCAGTGCTTTTATGTCCCAGCATGCTGAATTTTCTCTAGGTAGCTCTAGGCCTTCATTTCTGTAAAATAAGAACTATCCCAGTGCCACATATCAAGGTTAAACTCTTTGTAGCAGGCATTCTAACTGCATGGAGAACATCTAGCATCATTGTGAAGGGCAGTGTTGTAAGACAAAGACCAAAACAATAATCATAAGCTTCTGCATTAACCTCCACCTTCCAGGTGTGATACTTTTTTTTTAAAACAAAAAAAAAAGAAACATAGACATCTCATTAAGCCTCTCTATTTCAAACCTAAATCAGCTGCTCAGTTGATTTGTGGTTAATTGATGCAATCAGGGACACAGCTGAGGCACATTAGATACTTAGCAATTGTAATGCAGTAATTTCTGACATTACTTCAGTAAAGGTGGCAAGAGCAAATCTTGCTTCCTGGGAAAAGTCTTGCACTCCAGGGGAGCCTGTCACTCCTGCTGTGAGAGCTCCCATCAGGCTGCATTAAAAATAAAGCCAGGCTGAAGTTGCTAATAGCTACAGTTATCCATCCATCTGCAGTCAGAGGCCTGGGAATGCCCTTTCCCTTTCTGGATAGGCGCAAAGATGGACATGGGGGAGCCCCTCATATTGAGCCAGTGTCTCTTCCAGCCTCTGCCTCCAAATTTATTTCCAGCCTTGCCTGTAGCAGATGCTCCAGCACACATCTCCTAGTGCAGGGCTCAGTATCAGCTGTTCCCTCTCTGCACAAGCAGGTATATCTGTTGTGTGTAATTATGACACCTGTGTCCCTGGTAGCACTACCCACTGGTAAAGCAGCATGGTGCTTCTCATTATGGAACTAGGTATTCCGCTTATTTGTGGTTCTTCACAATGTTTTATAACCTGGGTAAAATTTGCATGGCTAGCCTTCTTCTTCAGAAAGTTGCCTTGCAGAAGGCTTCAGCCAAAATGGTTTAATTGCTTTGGATAAAAAGAAGGTGAAACTTTTTTGGTTTTTTTTTTAAGGCTCCTACTTCTTCCTTTAGGGATTCGCCCCTACCCACAGTGCTTTTGAGGAGAGACTCAACATTTGGTAGACCCAGCCTTCATGTCAGGAGCAGCAGCAGCTACTTCCCTATGAAAAGCCACCTGCACTTGTCAGGAAGTCCACATTGGGAAAACAGCCTGCCAGTTGTATGGCCAGGGGCAATTTAGGGCTGGAATTAAATCCAGGGGAGAACAGATCTCTGCTGGGCAGATTTTGTGCTGTCTCTTCAGGCAGATCACCTATTTTTCCTCCATTGCATGGAGGAAAGCCATCAAATCCCATGAGGTGGGGCTGTCCTCAGCTGTGGATGCTGAGGAGGAAAGCAGGGTGCTGGTCTCACTCCCACTGAGCTCCTTTGTTGGCTGGAGGAGGCAGAAGCTGCCTGAACAGGATTGCCAGGTCGAGAGGCAGTTACAGGCATCACGAGGAGCAGCACCCTAAATGCCACACATGCAGATGGGACGTGGGCATTCCTTCTGAGAATACCCCATGTTCTTTTTTTGCCATTAGTAATTTTATTTTAAACATGCAGTCATGACACAAATAATTATGTTCTGGCTATTTTTGTGCTGGACTGTGTGTAATTCCCCTCATTCAGTGTTTTGGGATGGTTCCTGCATCACCAAGGGGTTTTTTTTCATGCTAAGCTAGTTCATAACCTACAAATACAGGAGTGGCATTTACGACTGGGTAAAATGCTTCGTAATTTTTGATTCTAGCTTGTTTTTTCAGCATCCCAAGCAAACAAACTTAAAAGTGGGTCATAGCAGCGATGAGAAGAGTGGACGACGAGACCAGAAATAATAATGTGCCTATTTAACCAAGCTCTAGTGGTCTGTAACCCCACTTTCCTAATGAGACAGGGTTTGCACACTGCACAGCACCATTCGTCTGCCTGTCTACCTTCTCATGACTAATACTGAAACTGCTGTGCGATTTGAAGCTCATCAGACATAATTTGAGCTCCAGAAGATAATTAAGTTCCTCCAAGTTGAGTGGAAGTCGCTGGCTGGATAGAGATATGCAAATTGAGCACGTCCTCTGAGGGGAAATTGCCAGGAAGAGCTCAGCATTTATGGTGATTGCTAGTGGGTCCGTGGGCACGAGGGTTCCCGATGGCCAGCAGCGCATGTGGAGTGCAGGTCCAGCCTCTTGTCAGCAGAGGAGGTTATTGCTGAGGTTCTTGCCTCGGTGATGCTCAAGCCAGGGGGGAAACCAGGCTTTGTTTCTCGCACTGCTGCAGGGGATGGGGAGGAGATACACCGACCCTGACCAAGGGGCTCTGCCAGGCTGGGTGACACTTCCCTGGGCACTGCCCCAGTCTCCATCTGTTTTCAGCTGCGACATCCTAGGCACAGTTCATCTTGTGCATTCAGTAACCCTCCATGCAAACCTCTCTGCTCCAGTCCTCCCTTACACACACGTCAACTTTATCACCATATTTCCAGGCCAAACAGTCCTAGCCTGCTCATCCATGGTTTCCTCGCACAGAAGCCATGACAGACCCCGACCATCCCCATTGGTATTTGTTGAAGCGTCTCCTAATGGACCCTCCTGAAATGAGCAGGCAGGAGCTGAACACCACGTCCAAGGTGTAGGCTAACAGTAGCCCCCACCCGCAGGCATAACTATGACGTTCTCCAATACCTTCTTCAATCCTTCTGTAATGATTTCTAACACCAGATTTGTCTTTCCAGCACAGATGGCATTTATCCAGGCATCCACTAATGCTATCTGTTGTCACAACTTTCCTGGCACAGGTGCTGTTCAGTGAATATGGTGTTTCCTGCTTCTGAGATGGTTCAGAAGATCATGTCCCAGATGCTCATGTCACAGTGCGTGGTGGTTCAGCTGGGCTCGCGGCTCCCATGCATTCTGCATTCTCACTGTTTCATTACGTTATCTTGTGAGTTAAATAAAGATGTAATGTTGCACTGAAATCCCTTTCCCCAGATAGCGATTGAATTTTGCTGATGTCATAAAAGGATTTGTTCCTCTGTTGTTTTCTGTAACATCAAGTAATTCCCATTAAATAGTAGGTAATTGATTTACTATGTTTGTCTGGGGCTTTTTTTTTCAAAGTAATTGATTTATTTAGTCATTGCAATTACAGTAAATCAGTTAACTAAAAATAATGCCAAGTAATTAATTTACTTGTTATTTAAATATTAGAAATTGCCATGAATGCCTGCAAATTACTTGCAGACAAGGCAAATTTTCTTATCACTTGCAGGAAATGGGATGATTGATTTTCAAATGTTATTTGTATGCACTGTTTTCAGTGCTTTGCCACTGCTGTTGCACCTGCTGAGCAATCCAGAGGAAAATCCAGTTACTGAGTCCCCTGGTGCTCCCTTTCCAAACTCTTCTCAGCTGCACAAGGCAGAGTTATGTCCCCAAAAAGTGTAAAGAGAGGTAAAAAAACACTAATGACCATTAGTGTAGGAGTCTGAATACCTTGCTAACAGGTTTCATCTCTCATCTGAGGATTCTCTGATGTCTAATAAAGCTTAACCTCACATTTTCAGCTGTTTCACTGATGACCACTCCTGCAGTGCCTCCCCCACATGCCCATCTCTTTGAGGGGGTAAAAAAAAAATCCTATTTGAACATTTAACATTTGAGAGCTCTCCCAGAGTGTTAAACCTGGTGGAAACTAGTTAGAAGTAAAAAAGTGGTGGAGAGAAGAGTAAGGGAGACAAATACCACCAAGAAAAATCACAATATCCTTGCTTCTGAAAGAAACCATGTGAATAAATAGATCTCATTCCTTCCATTTACTAAGAGGCTGAAACACCTCTGTGCTGGGGAGGATGGGATTAATGGTGTGTACTGCTCTGAAAGTGCTTCATTCCTAGCAACCTACCCTTAATTGCCACACCTGCACAGCCAAGATAAAAATTCATGCACTTGGCTGTCGTGAAGCAAGCCTCAGCTGCTGTGGCAGAGGAAGAAGAGTGGCACACAGAGATCAGACCTTGGGGTCCTCTCTGTGGGCTGCTTCAGAGTCCAAAGGCACACGGGATGCTGCCCTGGCCCAGGACACCCAAGACACTGAGACTCTTGAAAGAAAACGCGCTGGTCCCTACAATGTGATCGGTGCAAACTCCATCATGCTGTCCATGATATGCCCCTGCTTGCTGTGAGCTGGCTCAACTTCCCAGCTTCCTTGGACCTTGCAGCTAGAAGAACAAGAACAAAACCCCCAAAACAGTCTGATTCCAGGGAATATCTCTCACCAGGCAAACAAGACCAGTGTTATGTGCAGCTGATGGGATCTCCTTGCACCCCAAGAGAAGCCAAACCACCTCCAGTCCCTGCTGCAATGGAGGCATTTTCCTCTGCAAACTCAGTTCTTAGGGTGATAAAATTTAGCCTACATAGATTCAAAAGGGCAAAACATTGGGCTGTCTGGGGAGTTCTCTTTCTGTCCTTTCAGTCTTTTATTTTTGGTTTATTTTGAGGCATTATTAAAATATCCTTCAGAAAGATCAGCAAAGGCAATCTCACACAGAGGCTTGCCCTTCCCAAGAAAAACAGCAATTCCAGAGAAATAAAAATAATAATTAAAAAAAAACAAAAAGAGTCTTCAGACACCTTTCAATGCCTTCATTGGAATTCTGCATGCTTCTGTGTGGAGCTGCTCACTTGGAAAGTTGGAGAACAAAGTCTCCTCATTCATACTGCTTATCTCATGCGGTCTTCTTGTCATGGCCCCTGTGGGAACAAAGCAAGTGCAGAGGGAAGGGCTCATGAGAGTCTCAGCTAATATTTACAAGCCCCTGCAGGCCCAGCCTTAAAAAGCACTCTGGAATTTGCTCAACCATAAAGTACATGTTGTAATACTCTCTGAGGGGAGATGGTACAACCAACACTGAACATGCATGCAGGGATGATAATCCAAGGCAGGAGTCTACATTTGAAAAAATCCCCTATCTGTTCCTCTCACCAAGCTTCAAGTCACATTGCAGAGCGGCTTCGGAAAAAACTCAGCAATTTTTTCATACAAAACTGGACAGGAAGAAGTGCTCCAGGAAAGTAGCTCATGGTGACAAAGGAGACGTCATTCTGTCAAGGACTTGAGCTCCTCAGTGCCAACCACTTCACACCATAGAACCAAAATCTTGTTTGCATCTTATTTCCTTCTTTTGTGAGGATTTTATTTTCATCAAGTCAGCCATCAAACATGAAAACAGAGGCTCAGAGACATAAGAAAATTCCATCCTTGGAAATATTCAAAACTTGACCATATACAGCAATGACCAACCTGCTCCTCTTGGCCTTGCTTTGAGCAGGGGGAGCAGACCAGAGTCCTCCAGAGATCCCTTCCAGTCTAAATTATTCAGTGCTTCACTTGCTTGTGTTAGATATTAGAAATCCATTCTGCCTTGAAAAAGCCCCATAGTTGGTGTGTCTTAATGATGGCTCTCAAAACTTCATACCACACACAAGACCTACAGGATTTCTCCCTCTTCATTTCATCTTTTGTGTCCTTATGTGGGTGTTGGAAATCCAGACTCATCACTTCAGCACATTTAATTAACTTTAATTGCACGGTTCTCATATTCTCACCAGTCTCACTTGCCCCATAAATTGGCTTAATGCCTTCACTGGAAAGATGCTCAAGGCAGAACACTGTGTGTGCATGGAAAAATACTAGTAGGAACCCTGCCTGGATCACTTGTTTTTCCCCACTTTCTCCCCAGCTGTTAAAAGCTAGAGGGAACCTTTTTTCTCTGTCTTCATAAAA
>NW_010511011.1:34007-39910 GCF_000687285.1 Phaethon lepturus | reverse complement strand
AGAGTGACTTCATGGTCAACCCAAAAGTGCGTCTGATCCAGTACCGTCTCTGGCACTGGGAATACAGATGACTCAGAAAAAGTATGAAAATAGGACAAACATGCAGCAGTACTTCCCACGAACCCTCCAGAGCCAGAAATGTCATCTTTGTGCTCAATCACCCTCGGGGGACATTCCTTCCCTTCATTCGTCCAACATCATTTCAAACCCATGTGTACTGCATTTTAGCCAGGACACTACCAGCCCCCAAAGCCCCATCCCAGAAGTTTTGCTTTTAGGCCCAGCCTTAGGTTAGAGGGGGATTTCCAGAGCAACGCAAATAACTGAGGTTCTTAACATTTACTCATGCATTGTTGGCAATGCCTACACCTAAAATTAAGAGTATTCAGACTCCTCCCTAACCAAAATAGTCTTAATATTTCAAACAAATACCGAAACGTTTCTTTAAGTTCAGTGCAACACTGAAGCAGTAGGGAACAAACATTTTGCATTGCACAATTATTTTTCTCAATTTTTGTAAACAATGTATGGGAGCAACCAAGGAAAGATGCTTGGAATTAATGTTTCATTTCAAAATACCAAGAGGGAAATTTTCTTCCTATCTTACTTGTTTTGCTTCTGATATGATTAACTTGGCAGAACTAAGAGGAGTTTACCAAGTATGGTGGCATTGATGAATTTACTTTTCACCCAAGGGGAAAAAAATTCCAGCTGCAAAACTGTGGCAGAGTTTCACTCCAAGAAGCCCTGCTGGCTTCTGTTTGCCTGTGCTTTCTGCCCAGTTACCCTGTCTCCCTCTACTTCATTTATAATCCACAAGACACTCCTTAAAAAGCTTCCCAGAGCGTCTTCTCACCAGTTGGTCATAAATCAGCCACTTCTTTACCTTCTCCTCAGCATTCCCTGCTCCAGTGGGTCTCTCCTCCACCATTCTTTCCTTGTTCCTCTGCTCCTCCTTGGCTTGCCTTCAAGTCATTTTCCCTTCATCATCATCCAGTTTTCAGCCCTGTAGGAGAGAAGAAAAAGAAATACAAGGTTAAAAAAAAAAAAAAAATCAATGAACTTAACAATTGTAAACATATTTGCCAGGCTTGACTCAGGAATGAATCGTTAATGAAAATGAGGGGTAAAATTGTAACAAATGCAGGGTACGTTTTGCTTTTTTTTGCAGTTGAAAGTCTGCCTAGCTTGGAGCTAAGAATAATCATTTCATTATTTCTGAAAAGACCTGGCGGGAGTCCAGGCCCAGAATTTGATAAAGCGTTGAGGACTGAGGCAGGCATAAAAGAGTTATTTCCCTCTCAATGAGATTTGATGTTCCACTAAAAATCAGCAGGTCCTCTGCCAGAGTTAATTGGTGTCCGAGAACTCTTTTCTCCTGGAGCATCTCAGAGAGACACCAGCAGAGAAACTGCTTTGCTCTATTTCCACAGTCCCCTTCCTTCCCTTCACTTCCCAAGAGGGGGAAAATATTCTTAATCATGAATAACAGATGAGAAGCCTGGAGTTTACCACTCCTGAACAGTTGTAGGGAGCCAGGTGAGAAGAAATTGTTACGAAGGTCCAAAGTTGCAGGGCATTTAGGCATGTGCTTAAATGAAGCCTGTGCTTGTTCAAGCATTCCCTCTCCCGAACTGAGCCTGAAGAGTTCCCATCACCCCAGCTGATGAGCCCAGGGAGGGCACAAGCAACCGTCATTCTAAGTGCTCCCCTGTAACGCGCACCTTGCTCAGAGATGTCTGGTGGGTGAAGTGTTTTTCACAAGGCAGACAAAATGCCTGGTTTTTGCAGGGTCACTCGTTACTACGACAACCGGTACACTTCCTCCCCTTCTCTCCCCCTGCAGCACCGGCGTAAGAGGTCAGAGAGAAAATTCAGCTGAGTGTGCACATCACTTTCCCCACAGCTGTAGTGGCCATGCAGGCAATCCTGAAAGTGAAGTTAAATGGAAAATCAATCAATCAACATGCCCCACAAAGCCAAACGTCTGGACAGCTTCGCTAATGAAGCATCCACTCTGCTGGCTAGTAACCAGGGAATGAGGAGGGACCAGAAGAGGGTTTTTCAGCTCTGCGTGACGACGGCAAACAGCTGGACTTTGACACAAAGCCAGAGCCCAGCAATTACAGTGCACAGAAACTGGGGAAGTTTTGCAACAGCACCTTTTCAATTTGGGGAAAAGCAGAGAGTTTGAAAGCAAGAGGCTAAGCTTGGAGAAAGTTGTGTTCGTCAGGCTGTGCAAGAGTTTAATTTGCCATTCAAGAGAACATAAGCTTCTGAGGAAAATCACTTGCTTTCATAGCTGCAAAAATACAATTTGATTTGTTTTTAAGGGAGAAAAGCATTCTCTTCCTCATTTCCAGTTACTGCCTAACAATTGCCAGGCAAAGCAAACAGAAAGCAGAGAAATAGCTTCACTTCAGACAACCACAGCTACAGCGGTATTTCGCTTTTGCAAAGGATGCTGCAGCCTTAAATGGCTGATTTTCCTGCAAAAGCAGCCATAAAGGAACCTTTCTCACCACGGGACTTTGCTTGCCCTTTCATCCTGATCTTACAGGGTTGATGTTTGTTGGTCCATCAGCAACTTCTGCATTTAGGGAAACACAGCAGCCCGGATGCCTGCTTATTTTCTAAGGTTCACTTTGTGTGTATAGATAGTCCCTTTCCTCCCCATGAAACTTGCAATATGATTGCCTCCCACAGATATTCCTCATGCCTACCTTGGCACTACCTGTTTCCTTGCACTTCTTTCCCCCATCCCCAGAGACCTCTGAGATCCAGATCTCGAGTGCTGGTGATTTGTGAGGGCTCACATCAAGCTTCCCACGAGAAGCTTTTCTCTCCATCACGGCCCTGACCATGAAACAAGATTTTGGGTGTCAGCTGGATTGTGCCAGGCAAAGCAGAAAGCATTTCCAAACTGGTGGCATCAGCATTCATCCCTGGGATTCCTTCATCCCCCAGAAATGAAACAGAGTGGCTCTTCCCTCCGTCTCCACAGTACATGTCCATGGGTGGCAGGGCACCTGGTGCACCTCATGTGCACTGCTAGACTCTTGCTCACCAGCTTATTTCTGTGCCAGTTCTTCAGGGCACGCAGAGGATGTGAGTGGGACATTGGTGAATGCCTCCCAACAGCTCTGAGGCTTACAGACCTCTAGAAAACATCTAGATATCGTTTTCACTCTTTCACTCCTGTTTGTAACCCTTTCCGCACTGTCCTGCTCACAGAGCTGATGGGGGGCAAAAAGATGTTAGCTCTTGAAATTCCACCAGCTCTTCCTCCCTGACTTGATCAAAAACACATGGGCTGTTACACATTCATTGCTCCCTGACAACGCTATCCAACATCCACAATTAGTCTCAAGAGGAGCTAATTGCCCACAGAGATTTCATTCAATTAATGAAGCATCACTTCTTCCATGGATACCAGAGAAAGGCAACCGTACTGCAGGGATGGCACAGTCAGAGAGGACAGTGGGACATTCACAGGGCCAGATCCTGCTATCAAAACAGTGACCCTGGCTAGTAGCCGTCACGGGTGACAAGCATGGTTATCAGGGAGGGAAGGGACAACAGGATTAGCAGGAAAAGGACACTAGCTAGCTACACAGACCCAGCCATGGTGACTTTGGATAAGAGAATATTTCACTGCGGGGAAGGTTGTCTGTGGTTCCCAGTGCATATGATTGAATTTCTCTTCTCTCTACCCACAATTAAACCTGACTTAACTCAATTTTTTCAATTAATTTTGTTTGAGTGTAATGAGTATAATTAAACCTCCCAGGTTTCAGGATAGGTGGGTGGGAGACAACTTGACAAAAACCCTGTGAAATGGGAACTAGGTGTTTCTGCTGCTAATTCAGGAGTTGAATCAGCTTAGTAAAAAGTCCAGGCTGGTAAAAGTGAACCGACCCTTTAGTGTGTGCTGTCTGTACCGAGATGCTGCAGGCAACACTTGGGCCATGTTTCTGCAGTGCCTGGCATATGTAAGAGCTGTCCTTCAGGGCAGGACCAGTGGTCCAGCCAGCACGGTGCTATCTCCAGCACTGAAAACAGGAGACCACGTGTGTCTGGCCTTCCTGTGATCCATTGCCAGTACTTTCCAGTATCCGCAGGCGCGGGCTGGGCGATCCTTGGAGAAAGAGTCCTGCCTGTTCTCTTCAGCATCCATTAACAGACCTGTTGTCCATCTCTTTTTGAACCTGTTGGTACAACAACTTCCAATGTTTGCTACCTGCTGCGTATAAAAGTACTCTTTTTTATCAGTTTTAAGCTGATCTGCCAGTTTTCCCCTCTCCCCTACCCAGTTCTTGCATTGGGACATTTATTGAGCAATAGTCCCTCCCTCAGCTTATGCATTTGCTTTCACATTATCATCTTCCCCGAAACCACCCATCCCGCAGTCTGTCTCCGGTTCTGACCACCGGTAAAGCTCGCACTGACGCTAATAAAGCCACAGTCCTGAGAAAATAAAGCCCTTGCACACCTCCTGTCTGTTCGTTTACAGAGTCCAGCTGGATCTCAGTGCTTAAACATAGACTTCATCTGTCCAGCATCAGCGAGGCCCATATGAGAAAGCACTTTTTCACAACTCTCAATTTTCTCAGAAAACATCTGGGATGATCCTTACAGTAAAATGTAACTTTCTTTCTCAAGTCTGACTGTACGTTTCCCTAAAATGGTGCCAGTGTAACGCACCACCCTGTGCGTGGGAGCGGCACTTCTGCAAGGAGGACTGTTGACATGGTGAAGCAGGTTTTTTTCTTCCTGTTGTGCTGGTCCTAGTCCAGCCTGACACCACGTACCTTCAGCAGGGTGGGGGTGGATAGGAGCTGCAGGGCTTTTCAATGAAAAAGCAGAGATTTCCGGCATTAGTCAGAAAGAGATGCAGCCCACTTCCACACTCTCATCAGGACTTTCAGAAGTCCTGATGTTTCAGAACAGCGGCTGTGGCAGGAGATGTGCTTCGGGGAGGCAGCCTGTTTGCAACGCATTTTGGTTCTGCTGAGTGTGGGATGGGAGCGGGAGCGGGAACGTGCCTCGTGCCTCTCCCGGGGAAGCGATCCCCCTCCTCCAGCAGCACCCTGCACCCCGCAGACCAGCTGTCCCCAGGCCTCTCCACTCTGCTTGCTGCCAGCACAGGCACGATCGGTCCCTAGGTCGGGTGAGAAGGGAGGGGAGAAGAAAAGTGAACGAAATTTCAGGCACGCTTACATCAAAGACGGGCAAGACTTGAGCCCAGCAACATCTCACTGACGTGCCTGGAAACCAGGCTGTGAAAAAGGAGAGCAAGAAAGAGGGTTTCTCCCTCATAGCATGATGGCAGAGCTGCAGAGTGATGCCTTGACCTGTAGAGGACAGACTGGCCCAGAGCCTGGCCTCCACAACCAGCTGCAGGAAGGCACGGGGACGCAGCTCTGGGCAGATGCTGTCGGCACGACCGCACCGGGGCGGGGACCCGAGACAGGACCCAGCCTGGAAACGCGGGCAGGGTGGCCCGGGCTTTCCTGGTTGGCAACCAGCCGTGTGAGCTCTGCTCTGCCCTCACGCCTGGCTACCACACCTTGGCCCTCAGCAGGGCTTGCCGGCTTGTGGTAAGACAGCCAGGGTGCTCCCCCACCCCGCAGGCTCCGTCTGCACTGCGTCCCTCCAGGCTCTCGCCACAACTCACGACAGGCATTAGACTTCAGAAAGCAGGCGGCCCGGGTTGCACAAAACCATTAAGTCAGTTCTTAAGTGCGAGCTCACCGCAACCGGAGGACAAGATTGATCCTCTGCACGCTCTCCCTGCTTCATCCAACCTCGTCAGAAAACGGGAAGGGGTGATTTCGGCAAGCTCTGCACCGGATCAGCCTGCCTCCTCTCGGAGCGCACACGTGCCTCTCCCCGTCGCCGCA
>NW_010511011.1:0-33976 GCF_000687285.1 Phaethon lepturus | reverse complement strand
CGCTTCAGCAGGAGTGCGGTCCCCCGCGCACAGCCCGGCTGCGTTGGCTTCGCCAGGTGACCGGGCGTTGTCTAGTTATTAAAACCCAACGATAATGAGTGAGAAAACACGGCGTGAGGCCTGGGAAATCTGCTTTTCAAACGCTGGAGCGTCACTGATTCGGTTGCAGTATTTTATCGCTTTCCCGGGACTTGCAGGCTTCTCGGAAAGAGGCAGCAAGGAACAGTTGGTTCGTTCGCTGATTCCCCCCGGGCGTCCCAGGAGAGGACTCTGTTTTTGCAAAAGAGGGAGAGGAATTCAGACCAGATGTGAAGAGCTGTGATTTTAGTTGTGCTGGACCATATCCACATCTGGCAGGTGTCAGCATGTCAGAATCAGTGGGACAATCCTAATTTCTATCCATCTGTCCATACGGCTCATCACACTTGAAATACTGCATAGAAATAGAGCAAAATCAAAACTCTTACGCTCAACAGCTGCATGCTCTGATGGTTTCGGAAAAGGGAGGGAGGGGTGAAGCAGTCTGCCTTCACGTAGTCACTCTGCCTGTTTCTGCGGCTGTCTACATCTCCGCCACCTCCCTCTGGCTTTTGAACCCATCGGCTTAAGGCCCCAAGGCGCAAAGGTTGCGATATCAAGTTGGGCGTCACTCGCTTTCCCCAGGCTCCTGGTGTGTCGATCAAGGCTATCGCAAGCACGCCATATACACCTCCGGACGGTGACACAGAGCATGGTTACAGCCCAGTCCCTGCATATCATTAGGGGCCAAGGGACCCTGACCCTCAGCATCCGACACCCCGATCAATACAAGCTGATTTGTCTCACGTCTGTTCAGGGGAACAGTGAAACCCCACCTGCGGTCTGGACCAAACCCTCCAGGGGCAAAGGGAGACTGGGTGCCAGCTGGGAATATAAGGTGTAAAATCACAGATAAATGGGAAATAAAGGTGGGGAAGGAAGGGGAAGGTCTCGGCTCTGAAAAATAAGAGAGCAGGAAATAATTTCAGCCCTGCTCTTTGTTCTCAAAACATGGGCTGCCTCACAGAAAATAGTGTTTGATTAGCAAACAAAAGCTGCAGCCTGGAAAATTTAATCTCCTGAGAGGCCCCAAACCTGGCACATGCTAAATGCACCGACTTTGTGCAGGGTGACTTGCAACTGATCGGCCAGAGTTTGGCTATCGGAAGTACCACTAATGGCTACAATGTGGTAGGTGAACATGCCAGGCAGAAAGGACTAAGACACTTCCAGACAATAAAGCAGCTACTGTGGTGCTTCAGAGCTCCATTAATCTGATTAATCAGAGCAAGACTGACCGCTGGCCATTGCTATCTTGTGTTCATAATGCAAATTCCCAACATGCTTCAATTCACTAGGAATCACTCAGGGATTAGGACTACTATTAAAAAATCTTAAGGGTCACATCTATATATGCACCTTCCTTGGCTGCTCTTACGAGATTTTTAGCTGTTTCTTAAAAAAAAAAAAAAAACCACAATAGTCAATGCAATTGATGAAATGTCAATCTCTGAAAAGCAAAAGAGAGCATTCCTAGGGCTCACATTACATTTGCTTGTTCGTTACGTACTTAATAGTGGTGTTTAGATCTTGGGTAACACATGAAGGAGAAAGAGGCAGATGATGCTAATTATTATTTGCTTTACTTCCCTCTTTGCAGTCTCTGCTTTGCCATGACCCATGCAAAGAGCATGACAGTCACTCTTACAGCCCTGTCCCTCATGCACTTGCAGAGCAGCTCCACGGCTCCAGGTGCTCCAGCCGCCAGCAGTCCTGAGAGTGGCCAGAGGCTCTAACTGGCCCCGGGCTTCCTCCAGAGCACCTGAAGAGAAGGGCACCAGGAGCTTCCTGCTGCGTGTGCAGCAACTCCCAAGGCATGGCAAATTGCCATGTGCATGTGACATTTCCTTCTCCCAAGTTCTAAGAGAAATATACGGAGGTGAATGAGCAGTGGTCATCTTTCAGGGTCTGCAAGGAACCTGAAGAAGTGGCTGTGGAAGCATCCCATTTCACGTGGCTAACTTGTTCTCCTTGGTGTAGTTTTGTTCTCCTTGGTGCAGCTTTGCTCTCCTTGGTGCAATCAACCTTTCAATCTCCTTGCAAGATATTACTGACTCCAGAAGGGAGAACAGAACTCAAGTAAGGGAGCAGTTGTTCCTACAAAAACAGGGTTATGAGCACCAAAGGGGATTGTCTCCACGCCTGGTTTCTGCTGGACATGTGCTTTTTGTTGGAAAACAGTCCTCATTCAGGGGTGGACACTTATGCTCTCTCAGGTGAGTTCTCTTGTCTAAAAAGAACTGACTACCCACTTACAGATACAATTCCCAAGAGTGGAACAGATGCTCCCTATGTTATACATATTTTAAGAAACCCTGACCTGTGCCTGGCTCACCTTACTGCAACAGCAAAGAGAGAACCCCTCGCTGCTCCACCATCATCGCAGAGGCCAGCTGCAGCAGCATTACGGGTCCCACGGAGCCCACAAATGTAACCACATTCTAAAAACACAGCCTAGTTATACCTACAGCAGTATGCATTCAGTCCAGCCCATGATTCTCTCCATCAAAAGCCTTAAGCTCAGAAATACACCCCCAGTGATATTTAGCATCAGGCCCACTGGATACAGACCACCCTTGCGGGACACCAGCTCAGCCTGATGGAGCTCCGAAAGGGCTGAGGACAAAGGGCAGATGAAGCTCAGGGTGGGTGAGGTTTTGTTCCCTTGCTCAAACACCACACTGCAAACCTCCTTGGCTCGACAGCCAACATGCTGGCGTGGGTGTCCGGGCAGCAGGGGCACACACCGTACAGCTGGTGTCCTGGCTCCGTCCCCACTCAGAGGCGAAGCTTTTCAAGTAAGAGTGAGACTCTGCCAAGCCCCAGTCTCTGCTGTTCCTCTTTGATTCACTGGCTCAGACCTTTCTCCACTGCTGTCCTCCCATGACAGGTATCACCATGCTTTGATCTTCAGCTATAGAGAGGCAAGAGGAGAAACGTGTTTCAGGGACTAGTGTCTGGAAAACCCTTCCTTACCTCATCCCATGCTGGACTGCGCATTATAATGGAGTATGTGAAGAGCTTTACCATATTCCTGTGGAAGGTTTCACTGTTAGAGAGCCTTTGCTCTCTAGCAAGACAGTACTCGTAGACCACAGTAAGCATAAATCAGATCTGCATATGTTCAAAATCCTTACTGAGCATCAATTCGCTCTGCAGCAACGACCTCTGTTCTGCTCATGCCAACTGATCTGTGAAAAATCTGTGCTGGGGGCAGAGCTGGTTATACTGCATTTTCAGCCTCAAAACCCAAAGGGCAAATAAGAGGAACCCCTGATTTATCGTCTTTTACAAGAGAATTATCTTTGTGCCCATCTTACGAATTCGGAGCATTGTCTCCTGCTCCTTGAACTTGCAAGCTTGGCAGTGCTATGGTAAAAGAAAGTACATTTTAAAAATTCAATGGTACAATCTCTTTGCAGCGTCTGTCACTCATCCTTTCCCCAGAGAGCCAGGAAACTGAGACGAATGTCTCTGCTGGAGTCATCCCGCCTGGGTTAGTGAAGCGGGACTTCTCCCCTGCGTGCTGATTGACTTCGATTCACCCTGGCTCTGTTTCAATGAGCCTTGTCCAAAGGCAGCCACCAGCCATGCGGCTGGGAAGAAGGAGGGATAATTAGCTGATGCTTTGGGAATAGTCCTGCAATGAAGGTACTAAGAATGAGCCAAGGGCAATGAGACATGGTGCATATTTGTGTGCCTGTGCTTTGGCACGCGAAGTTCAAACAGTGGCTGCTGTCAGTGCTCTGCAAAAGAAGAAAGTCAACAGCAACAACAACCTCTAGGAAGCAGCTGTCTGACAATCTGTCTCCAGATAAAGTTTCTTCCAGACCTGAGTCCAACCCTGGACTTCCCAAAATGCAGGCTCCCCATCTGCCTAGCCTTGACTCTTAAATAACATCCAAAACACAGTAGGAGCTAGAAAAATATGTGGTTTCATTCAGACCCTGTAGCAATGAATTGGCTGTGCTTTTTAAGGAGTTAAAAAAAAAAGATTACTTCATTTGCTATCTGCCATCTCCTGCTTTTGCTCTCTGCCCATCGTTCCCATGCTCTGTGGGACAGGATAGCAGCTAGAGCTGATCCCCCACCTCCACCCCACCGGAAACTTTCAAACCCCGAGTCGTGTCTGCCTCTGAAATAAGAGCTTCCCATGTTTAGGTTTTTTTCTTTTTCATTATGGATGTCTCACTTGCAACTAAAAGCAGATGTTTACCTCTGCACAAGAGGTACCAGGATATATGCCTTCAAGCCCTGTGTGCAGCCAGATTTAAGAAGGGACAAAGAATTTGACCTTCTGAGCATTAGACTGGGCAAACTTGAGCTGAAGGTGATAACTGACAAGTAATGGTCCTCTCATGAAGGCTAAAAATGGACACTGTACATCACATGGGCCAGAGGATGCGATGAAACCTGAGGGGCTGCTGGAGCCCCGGCAGGAACTCTGGTGGCCAGCACTTCTTCAGCCAGGTGCCACCACCAGAAGGACAGGGGAAGCAGTGGCAACGGGGCTATGCTCAGGAACTGGGACAAAGCTCCACTCTGGAAAGGATGTCAAGGGAAGACCAACCCACACTCCTCCTTCCAGCAGCCCCTTTAGCGACACGGAACCTCACCTCTCATCTCGAGGCCCCCGCAGGCTCAGCTGAGCCAGTGCTAGGACAGTGCAGGGTATCACACAGGGGTGCTTTCCAGAGCCACATCAGGGGAAGTGCCAGCGCGCTGAACTCAATTTAATGAGCCACTGGGCAGAGCCCTGCAAAGTGTCCCGGCCAAGAGTCCGTGCATTCATCTACTGCTGGCAGAGAAATGACGGCTGATGGAAAAAACACCGGGTGAGAACAGTGCTGTTAGAGCCACGGTGGGGCTTGTAGAGGAGATGCAAAATCAAGTATCTCCGCACTCCTGGCACAAACAGATACACTCCTGCAGATCTTGCGGTCCGGTTCCCTGCCGTTTCGGCATCACAGTGCTCGGAGCAGCACACCAATGCCACACAGAGCAGGGGTGAACATCCCCAACCAAATCCAAATCACATCCAACTGGCATTCTACCTTCTCCACCACAACTCCATCAGACTTCATTTCTAAACTTCTTAATTCACTGCAGTTTGCGATTTAACTCTCTCCATTTGAAAAATAACCTCCCAAACCTCCAGTTCATTAGGAACGCTAACGCAGAAAGATCCTCACCTGACTGCAACATCGGTCCACCTTTTATTCCTTGAAGTCCTGATATTCGTTTTCTTGTTCTTGTGCTCTAGGAGCCCTCCAGCCATCTATGGGATGTTTTTCCGCAGCACTCCGTAACAAAACTGGGAGACAGGTAAATATTGCCTTATGTAATTTTGTTTGGCACCAGTTCTCTTCGGCATTTACTAGCTGGTTTTTCATATTACCCTTGTTCTTATGTACTTCTCTGCTGCATTTCAACTGCAAAAACAAGAATCACTTTCTTGCCGGAAGGTCTTCCGATGCAGAACTGAAAGGAACAAAATAGGGCTGGCTGGACAACTTTTATAAGATGCAGATATGTTTCCAGAGAGGATTTTGACATGGGAGCTGTCTGTATAATTTGGCATACCTCCCTAATGACAGGACCATATATCAGAACAAGGTTTATGGCTTTCCTTAAAGCCAGGGGAGACCTTGGGAGATTTACACAGCTAGTTCCTGTAACAGATGTCGGACCTGGCCATCAGACTCTGTAGTGCAGTGCTACTCCAGCACCACAAGCCGGGCGCAGCTTCCCAGGTCTGTGGGGGATTCTCACGAGGTCTGCCGAAATATGACAGTGCTGATCTGGATTTCTGCAGCTGGTCACAGGATCAGCTACCAGCAGGGCAGTGATGCCTCCTTCTGCTCGCACTGAAATCATGCACGAAATCCTGCTGCCAGTCACTGCAGACTGATCTGTCCTTAGGAGGACCCCAAATCAGACCCCTGGTGCCCAGCTCAAAGTCTTGTCCCCAGCAGTACCCACCCTTACAGCAGCACTTCAAACCCAAAACTTTTGTGATAGAAAATGGAACTGTGAAAAAATGGGCTTTTTTAAGTTTAAACATTTCAGTAGTTTTCCTTGAAAATTTTCAAAGCTCTTTTGATTCTCTTCTAGCTTTTATTTCAATGGGTTGTGCTTATGGCACAAAATATTCTCTTCTGGTCTGCGTAAAAGGTTTTACTTGGCCCAAAATTGTTTCATTTGTGTGGGGGTACTTTTCAGTTTGCCAGATGCGTTCAGGGAAATCAGGTTCATCTGAAACTCTCTCACCCCATGCCCATACTCAGTTCTTTATAGCAAAATTAATATCAACAAATAATGACCATACCAGACTTTGCATTTGAAAGTTGAAGAGATCCTCTTTGAAATTATTTCTTAAGGAAGTGCTTAATTTATGCTTGAAAACATGAATTCTTGGAATAATACAGTACAAAAGAGTTGAATACAACCAAGAGCAAACTGTGCAAATGAAGGTATTTCCACCAGGATCCAGGATCCACCACAGCTGAGACCCCATGGTGTCTCTATGAGTTGTCTGGGACATCCCTGGTCTCTCCAGTAGCCAGCTCCACCAGCCATCTCCCTGCCAGGGACATGCACACCCCCTGGCCTGCCTCCTCAACGTCCAGAGATACCTCACACATTTTATACTGGAGGTACAAAAAGCTATATGCCATGAATATTTCATGGCCTTCTTGGGTTGGGCTGCCTAACTTGTCCTGCCCAAATCATCTAGACATACCAAACGAGCACCATTTTGAAGACACACCACAATTAATTGCAAGCAAGGGAGAAAGACATGTAAATCATTACAGTCTCCATGGTACAAGATTTAATAGAAGTTCAGTGTCTTGGCAAAACATCCCACAGATGCCTCCACCTGCCAAGACAGCAAAAAGGAGAAAAACGCAAACAAAATCATCAACTGATGTCAATACATTAACTCTTAAGGGCCCAGTCGTCCCCCAGAAACCTGATTTGCAGCCCTAGGTTTCCTACAGTGTTTTTTTCCATTTTAGTCAGGGGCCAGATTCTGCCTCTTCTCCCTATGTTGGCTACTTTTCTTGATGAAAATCAGTGCCAAAAATAAAATGGGAGATTATTAGATCACTATTAAACATCTAAAAATGAATGCGTCTCAGAGGAACCCATGGCAGAATTTTGTTCCCTTTCTTGGTTCTGACCTCAGATGAACACTTAATTTATGAGTTTACATGGCATGAGGTGATCAGAAGCCAATGTCATTTTTATGCATTGCATTTGTGCGTTATACAAAGCACTTTCAGGCAGGAGGAAAATGCTTATTCAAATGCAGCCTCTACAACATCAGAAAACCATCTGGACACCAATTAAATTGCACTGTGAGTCCAAGTCCTGCTTTTAGCTGGGGACAATCAGAGCAATGCCAGGATAAGGCACTCTGAAAGCACACAGCTTCTGGTTACAACTTGAGGCTTTCATTAGAAAAAGATTTCACTTGGCCTTTCATTAGTGATATTTTCAGCTTTTGCTGGAAATCCTTGAATCATTCTTTCTCCTGCCTAATACTGGCAGCTCTTTTTAAAAACATGATTGATGGCCTATTGTCAATAGCCATCATGCTCCTGCTGGAGAAGTGAGAGATAGGAAATAATTTGGTTTTCAATAATTCAAATGATGTTGCTGAATTTGAAAAACAGGCATGGGGAGGAATGGGGACAAGACAGAACCTTTTGGGGGGAAAAAAAGAAGATCTTGTCACCGAGTTTTAATTTCAAAGTGCAGTGGCACCAATAGACTTGTACTCCAAGGTAACATTTCTCCACCACCAGTTTGAGTGTGGCAACTAATCACACAGGGAACACATAACCTGTTAAATTTGTTACCTTTTCCATAGGAGTTTTAGGCATGTTTAGTCCTCTAGTTCACTTCTGCTGTTCTTGAGTCCACCCGGGACTGGTAGGAGTAGAGCAGACACAGACATCTTACCTAGAACATCAGCCCATGAACATGTGAGATGAAGCAAGTGACCTGCCTTTGCCCACTCATGTCTGTCACTAGGTGACAGGTAAGTGTTAAACTCCCTACTCCAGCCCTAGGACCACTTAGATGGGAGGAACTCCCCCGTACCAAACCACAGCCAAGGTGGGGGAAAGATAGGAGTAGGAGCTGGTTGGCCTCCAGCCCTAGCTCTTACAGCTTGCTGCAGTCAGTAAGATGGGGATGCAAAGCTGGCCGCAACCCTTCCACAAGGCTCACTCCAGGATTGATTCACTCCCTGCACAGAGCCGTGCTTCTCTAGCTGAGGGGCAATGGAAACACACTTCATGCTGCAATTCTCTTCCCTGTTCATCAGCAATATTTTACTTTTCAGCTGGTACCTGCTGAGTCCTGTGCTGGAGGGCCAAGTCCAGCATTTGAACAGACTGCTGATAGGTGTTTTAAAATCAGTGAAGATAGGAAATTAACTTTAACAGATGGAGAAAGACCAAAAAAAAAAATTATATCTTTCTCAGCTGGATTTAATAGTCTCTTAGCAGCTGACATTGTCTCTCCTGGAGGTAATTACACACTGTAATTAAGTCACCAATTGATTTCCCTGTGCACCACTCCCACCAGTCCTCAAGTAACACTGCTCCACGGCTCTCCCCTGCTCATCCTCTCCAAGGCTTCAGACTCTGCCCCCAATGGAGGGCATGGCACCATACCTGGAGCAAGCTACAGCTGAGCATGAAGGACCAGAAAGACAACCTCTCTTTGAGGTTTTGGGCATTTAGAGAACCTCTTTCTCCATCTGAGATAGTCACATTTTTTAATGGGTGGAGCAAACAAGTACAGTCCCTGGTGTTCTGTGTGTAATCTTTCTGTGGAAATCAGCTGCATCGGAGACCCCAGGCTGATGCACTCTGACAGAGTCATTCAGCTCATGCTTCTGCATTTAGACATTCAGTATTGCCACCGGCCCAAGACTTGGTGCACTCTTGTTCCTCTCTGCAGGGCCAGTGCTGTCTGGTGTCCTTGACCCTAAGGGACTTCTCAAGGACTAATCAATACCACCACTATACTTGGAATGAGAATGCTCATTCAACAATGAGACATTGTTGTCTAGGCACTTTCACAGCACCATCAATTTTATCCATGAGGAGCTAAAATTGGCAGATGAACCATGCTGCCACATAGCCCATTTCCCTCCATGAGTCAAGGAGACATGCTGGGCTAGATAGTTTCAGTGGAGGAAGCTATATGACAGATGTTGACCTCAAGGGACAGCATCACCAGGTGACAAGACATGAGTAAGGCTTCAGACACCTAACATTACTATTCCTGCCTATACAGCCCAAGCGGTCTAGCGATGGGGCTTGTCACATCAGTATTGCTGGGCCGATACTCTAGCACTGTGCTCAGAAAGGGCGGGAATGATTTGACTGATGATAGCCCTCATGCCACATCAGGTGTGCTGGAGCATTAGGGCATAATCAATATTCCTGTAGCCCAAATGTCCTCACATGAACATGGGGCATGCTACCTCCCATCATTTCTAATCTCACTTCCCTTCTTCCAGAGCAAGACTGGTTCAGATTCTCTGACAAAGGCTGATGACTTTTGTTAGCTACTGACAAACAAAGGACAGCCTGGGCACCAGTTGCCTCGTCTCCATCAGCTCTGTGTATTGTTTCTACAAGCATCAGAAAGGCTGTATTGGAGAACCTACCATGGAGGTTTAACAGCTTTGGTTTCAAAGCTCCTTCCCGCAGATGCTTCTATAACAACTCTCCCTCGTGCAATATCTCTATTCCCCGTCACATGTTGCATCTTGTACTTCAGATAACATTATCAGGATTACTCTTCTTTACCCTAATACCTTGAAACTCCCTACTATTTTGTCAAATTCTGATGAAATGAGGCTCAGAGTTACAGGTCTGAGACGGACAGCTCTGCTTATGTTACTACATACACACATCATCATGAGCTAACCTTCATTTCATAGGAAACTAAGCTAAAAAACTACTCACTGAAATGCTAGAGCTGAGTTCTGTCTTTGGAAGACAGAGGCATACAAGCCTGACCACAGTTTCATTAAGATTATATACACCTAGCTGATGTTCAGGTCTCTAAATGGATACCTTAGGAATGGAACAAGCAATCTCCTGCTGACCCAACTGATGCAGGGTCATCTTAGCAAGGGACAATACAAACAGCGACTGTCTAATTGAAAGAAAGCTATCCTCATCTACCACTAGGAGCCAAAGCAGGTGCAGGATACATTCTCCAATACAGGTCATGCTCACATATAAGAAAAAAAGAGGAAAAAAAAAGGAAAAAATTCAATATAATAAATTCACTCTTCATGGTTCTCTGATCCCATTCCACTTTGATGATGGACAGAAGCATCAGCAGGAAAGTGACTGGAATTTTAAGTGGCAACAAGAAAATATAACTTCAGATTGGTCTCCCACCAATTCTATTCTACCTCAGTTTTAGAAGTAGCCTTCCTAGGAGGGTACTTCTCAGGGGCTTGAGAGACCCTTAAGCTAGGGTGCAGCCTGCTGTGACACCCACAATGGAAGATCCTCCATGCACTCCCCTGGTGCAGTAACTCCCTCGCAAGCCAGACTGGCAGCATGAAGAGCTAACAGGACCTTCCAGGAGGGAAGCAGGACAGAGCTTAGTTTCAAGACACTCAGAAAAGCAAGTCTATACAACACCCTAAAGCACAGTGTAGAGACTGCTAATCCCTATCCCCAGAACGTTTGTTAGATCAGTCCTGGCAATATACATAAATAAGACATACCGCTTCCAAACCAAGCTGAATAGGCAGAGAGAGCAATTTTGTGTGCCACATGCCCCCTAACCTCTAACATCCAGAGCAAAACAGGCAACTAAAAATTAAGCTAGCCCAATAACCTTCAGATGCATAAAGATTACAAGATCAGGACAAATGTACTCAGACTCAAAGAGACTCCCCTGACTGCCAGTGATTTTGGCTTCTGGAGAAGACCTTCTCTGTGTTTAATAGCCCAAAATTAACTTTTCTTCTCTCAAATTGTCTGAGCACTTTTTGAACCCAGGCACACATCTGTTGGCTACCACACCAAGCAGCAAGAGGTCCCACAGCATAACCATGCATGGTGCAGAAAACCATCAGCACTTCATATGTGGAGCCCAACTCCTTCAGTACTTCTGTCCATCTATACAGCCACATTGTACCTGAGAACACTCAGGCATTTCCCTCACAGCAGAGGAGTGGTGCTGCTCTGAAGCAAGATATTCTCTGAAACAAACCCTAACAACCCCCCAAAAAATATACATACCTGATGTGTTACCCCTCCTGCTGCAAATCGTAGAATCACTTGAGTTGGAAAAGACCTTTAAGATCATCAAGTACAACCATCAACCTAGCATTGCCAAGTCCACCATTAACCATGTTCCTAAGCACCACATCTACACGTCTTTTAATGGTGACTCCACCACTTCCCTAGGCAGCCTCTTCCAATGCTTAACAACCCTTTTAGTGAAGAAATTTTTCCTAATATCCAATCTAAACTTCTTCTGGTGCAACTTGAGGCCGTTTCCTCTTGTTCTATTGCTTGTTACTTGGGAGAAGAGACCAACACTCACCTTGCTACAGCCTCCTTTCAGGTAGTTGTAGAGAGCAATATGGTCTCCCCTGAGCCTCCTTCACCAGGCTAAACAACCCCAGTTCCCACAGACCCCCTTATAAGACTTCTAGATCCTTCACCAGTTTTGTTGCCCTTCTCTGGACATGCTCCAGCAGCTCAATGTCCTTCTTGTAGTGAGGGTCCCAAAACTGAACACAGTATTTGAGGTGTGGTCTCACCAGTGCTGAGTACAAGGGCACGATCACTTCCCTACTCCTGGTGGCCACACTATTTCTGATACAGGCCAGGATGCTGTTGGCCTTCTTGGCCACCTGGGCACACTGCCGGCTCATGTTCAGCCAGCTGTCAACCAGCACCCCCAAGTCCTTTTCCTCTGGGCAGCTCTCCAACCACTCTTCCCCAAACCTGTAGTGTTGCATGGGGTTGTTGTGGCCAAAGTGCAGGACCCAGCACTTAGTCTTCTTGAATCTCATACAAGTGGCATGGGCCCATCGATCCAGCCCATCCAGATCCCTCTGGAGAGCCTTCCTACCCTCAAGCAGATCAACACTCCTGTCCAACATGGTGCTGTCTGCAAACTTATTGAGGGAGCATTTGATCCCCTTGTCCAGATCATTGGTAAAGATATTAAACAGAACTGGCCCCAGTACTGAGCCTTGGGGAACACCGCTTGTGACTGGCCGCCAACTGGATTTAACTCCATTCATCACAACTTTTTGGGCCCTGCCAGCCAGCCAGTTTTTTAGCCGGTGAAGAACACACCCATCCAAGCCATGAGCAGCCAGTTTCTCTAGGAGTATGCTATGGGAAACAGTGTCAAAGGCTTGCCTAAAGTCCAGGTAGACAACATCCACAGCCTTTCCCTCATCCACTAAGTGGGTCATCTTGTCATAGAAGGAGATCAGGATAGATAAGCAGGACCTGCCTTTCTTGAACCCATGCCGGCTGGGCCTGATCACCCAGTTGTCCTGTACGTGGCTGCATGATGGCACTCAAGATGATCTGCTCCATAACCTTCCCCCACACCGAGGTCAGTCTGACCAGCCTATAGCTCCCCAAACGAGCAAGCTTTAATTTAACTCAACAGATTCCCCTGTTTTTCAGTCTTCCTGCATCTTGCTAATCTCTCCTCTCCTTTGTTCAGCTTGCTTTCACTGCACAAACACCTACCTGAGCTCCCAAACAAGCTCTCCCTCCCTTTGTGTCTCCCATCTCCCACATCATTACTTTCAGCTCACACATTCCACCCCTGGCAGAGCTGCTCCTGCCTTGCAAGGGAGGCTGAATTAGCTTTACTTTTATGTACTATTGCTCCTAAAAAAACAGATTCCAGGAAAAAGGTGATTTTCAGACAATAGTGGCCATCAGGTGGTGCTTGGGAGTGACTGGCAAGAAAAAGTTCTGCACTTCCAGGCTCCTACAGCTGTCCATCAAGAATATAAATCCTGCTATCAGCAGGGCAGGGTGGGCTTGGGTGGTGTTTAACCTGTGCTCACCAGTCTGAGGACATAATAATGCATTACTTAATAATGCATCAGGGTGGTGAACAACACCCCAGCAATCATTTCTGTTGCCAAAAGCAAAACAGACTTACTGAAGATGAGCAGCCTTAAAGGGTGATTTGAGATATAAGAAAGAATAGACCACGATGCTTGCAGAGCGCAACTGTCCTCAACCTGCCCCAAGGGATGCTGCCGACTGGAAATTGGGAACACCCTGCCAGAAGGAAAGACCAAACCTTTAGAAATTTGTTTTCATTCCATTTTGGAGTGAAATTCTGAATGTAAATTCCATGACATGGAAAGTTCTGAATAAATTTCTTGTTTAAACTAGTTGTTAAATGTAATTTGCTTTGTCTGAGGAGGAAAAACTTCACTTTCATAGTGGTATGTTTTAATCCTGCTCAATCTTCCACATATTATGGAGTTGATTCATTTTAATATCTGTGAAGGAGTCAAGGCCAGAATGTGTAGAATGAGCATGCTACATTGTTTAAAGAAAAATGGCAAATTAACTGTAACTTTTTTCCCATTAAGATATGATAAAAACCAACATGTTCTCATAAAAGCATTTGCTTTCAAAAAAACACAGCAATTTTGATGGCAAAATCTGCTCTCTGGAAAGCTTCCTGTTTTGCTACAGCTGGAATGCACTGTGGGATACTGTGCTCTGCTTCTACTGACAGAAAATAACCTGGTATCTATCATCTGCTCCATTCTTCCCGTACACATAGTGTGCTGATCTGTGTTTGACCTTTCAAGAACCATGGAATCCTTTAGGAGACAATCACACAGATTCCTGTGATGATTTTTTTAATTGATTTTGCAAAGTAAGGGAGGGGGCATCAGCTATTTATTCAAGAACAGCAGAAGAGGTATGTGATAATACAGTCAACACCGCTGAGCAGTTTTAGCAGGCACAGTAACACACTGCAGAATCAGTATTTTGCAGGAGAGGTTGGTGGAGTACATGCTACTTTTCTCTGGCAAGTTCTCTGCTCAGACCTAAGGGGCAGAAGTATTATATAAAAATGTTCATGCTCCACTGTTCAGAGCATATGTAATTTCCCGTTGTGCTTGAACCAAAAATTTGCATTTCCTACTTTCCAGTTAAATTTGCCTCCAGGTGTGAAAACTGCAGGTTTACTATGAATAATACAGGCGTTTGCTGGATCTTAAGGGACAATACTGTGCATTAGGGGATGTATTGAGATGCTAGACCTGTAGCCCCAGGGCATAAGCTGATGAATATTGCCCCAAATCACATTGGCACGAAGTATTACCAAACTGGTGTGGGATTTGTTGTAAGAGTTGCCTGTGTGTGTCCAGACACACAATTTTCATGCTTCATTGATGGGTATTCGCCAAATAGGTCTTTTATTTTTTGACAGAAAAGAAAAATGGGAACATTCAGGATGGTTATCCCTGGGTAGGTGAGTTACACAGATTTAATCAGCTCCCATCAACTGAGCAGCACCACTTCTACCGGGGACACAAATGGTGCAGACTGCAGCATTAAGCTTATTAAATAGCCTGGCTCGGCTTTCAGTAGGATTAGGATTAGTGGTGAGATTGTCAAAGACACCTAAATAATTTAGGAGCACAAGTCATTAGGGATAAGAAATGTCCTTCTAGCAAACCTGAGGCACTTCTGAAAATCCCACTGAAGATTATTGAGTCTAATGTCCTGGCCAAAGGCAGGGTAGCTCTGCCGTGTACCATGAAGAACATTTTTTTTTAAAACTGTATTCCTAAAGGCTATTCAGTAGTGCTGTCAAGTCACTTCTCCTTGACTGCCTGAATGAAGTATTACTATTTTCTTAACAAACCACCTGCTTTAATAACTGTGCACTGCTCCCTAAACATGGTCATATGTGCATAAATGCTGGTATGTCCACAAATGCTGTAATTGATCGGGAGATGTTTTCTAACACATGAACATGCAGCAGCGTTGAAATGAGAGCTCCCTAAACCATCCCACCAACCACTGGGAGCCATGGGATGATGGACATATTTTCCTCAGGCTGCCCAGAGGACAGAACAAGAGCATTGACAAAGAGATGCTAGATCCAGGATCTTCATCCTCTTCTCTTTCAGGGCTCCTAATTTAGAAGCAACAAGGCACCACCCTTTTGCTGTCAGCGATGGGGTTTCAGGCAGAAAGGAAAGGAAATTTTCCGGCTATAGGCAACCGAGTGTCTCGTATAGCTAATTGACTTTCACTGTGTTCTTGGGTGCTGCTCGGTCCCCTGCTGCTGCCGATACAGGAAAAGCTCCAGGAAGAATCAATCAGCTGCTTAGCTGAGCATAAAAATAGATGTTAGTGTGGCCTCAGGGATGTGGAGGAAAATAACCTGAGAAAGTAATTGCTGCGAAGGAAGCAATTCTGCCTGCGCTAAAAAAGACCTAGTACTAGAGAGGGGTCTTGCTCCATTCAGGGACACCTGAATTTCTTCTGGGGGAGCTGATATTTCCAGGTGTCCCACAGCAGCGGTAAGAGATGGAAGAAGCAATCTGTGCCTAGCAGAATTATTTCCTTCCTGCTTGCTTTGCCAAGGCATAAAACTCTTCCCTATTCCTTGGGGTATGGTTCTCCTCATCGAAGCAGGGAGCCCTTCGATTCAACAGCAACATCCATTTACTCTTTGTTTCCCTCTGCCCAATGCCACAGGAAGCAGACTCAGCCAGCAGCCGCAGCCGGAAGGTCCCTGCTCCAGCAGCAGTCCCAGGCCATGGCAAGCTCCCTGTGTCTGCAGTCCCCTCTTCACGTCAGAGGTTTGGGATGCTGCCTGTTCTAAAGGTGATGACTGCCCTTCCCCTGTATCACCTCCCTTCATTAAGCTGCAGGGCTGCTCATCCAGCAGAGGACAGCAGCAAGTGATGACCAGTCTGGTGTCTCCACAAAGCACTGTGAGAAGAGGGAAAGCTGTAAGTCACATCCCCCCAGACCCTCACTTCTCCTGCCTTCTCTCCACCCTGTTCTCCAGCCCCTCTACCTCCTTCAGCAAACCCTGCCTCCACCTACACCTACCTCCGACGGTGAATCTTTCCCCCGTAGGAAGATGAGGTACAACCCCTGCCAATGTCCAAGGAAGAAGCAGTGTCCCTGGCAGTGACAGCCTCTTTCCTCAGCCTGTCCTCTAGGGCCTGGAAATATCATCTGGCTTATGGCCTCTCCATGGCCAAGGGTAACCTCTCCCTCCCCATAGCCACGAGCCTGGTGGGTGATTCATTCTCTGGAGGTTTGGTTCAGTCCAGCCAAGCCAAAGGGACAAAAATAAAATTCCTGTGCTGGAGTACTGCTAGGCAGAGAAATCAGTGGTCATGAGGTAGCAACCTGCAAATTTTGCAGAGTTTGCAAGCTGGAGTCCCCCATACTAACAGCACCAGAGGGGCCAATGGACTCTTTTTTGTTGCTGGATCAGCCAGTTGATAAATCCAGTGGCAGCCAAAACTTATTAGATAGCAGAGTCCTTTATAAATAAGTAATGCTGAAGAGACAAGGCTGGATTCTCAACTGATAAAGCTGTATTGATCTTCAGTTTTCAGGGAGGTGGTCTGCAGAGCCAGTGGTTGCTTGCCAAGGTGTGGGGGGCAAAGCATCCCCACCCCGCAGCTGGAGTTCTGCATCTTCACTTTGGGATTGCTCTTCAGACAGCTCCATATGTCCTTTTCTGTACAAATATCTGCAAAATCCCTAAAAACCTTTGTATAACTGTTTTTGAAAAGGTAAATAAACATAAGATTTATGCAGCTTACATTACAGAGTGTTTTCTAACAGTAAAGAAGGTTTAAGTTCCTTGAGACAGTGCTTAGTAGCCATCACCGCTGGCTTTTAAGAGAGAGCTAGCTGGAACGGATGAGAGAGAGAGCTGGTGGTGCCCGGAGGCAGGTGGACAGTGAGTGACCTCCTGGATTCCTGCCAGCCCTGCTTTCTGTGATTTATCTGTTACTGGTAATCAGTGCCAATATTAATGGTCATCTGCACAACAGTGATCTACCTGGGCATGAAAGGGACAGGCAGGGGAAAGAAAAGGCACGGAAAGAAAAGTCGTGGTTAAATTGCCACAGGGTCCTTCTTTGTACTTCTCTACAAGTGTGGGCACAGAAGGGTTTGCCAGAAAAAGTCCTGCCAGGAAGGTCCTTGGCAGATGGGACTGTGAACATGGGAAGGGATAATCTACAGCCCAGAGATCTTAGGTAGACCTGGTCTCCTTCTTGAGACGCTTCTCTGTCCCCATTGACTGCCAAGGTAGCCCACTGCTATCCTTCTCCAACTGTCGCCAGCGTAGCTCAGCGTCCCAGCTTGCAGGGCTCAGAGGGGTGCAGCTCTGAGGGGGCTAAAACCACCACAAGCTGATGGTTTCTGTCCCAGGCCTGGTTTGGTCCTGGCTGTCCAGGAACACCATCAGTGAGCGGCAGTGGTAGAAGCTGAGCACCTTCCCAGTCCAGAAGCCCTTCTTCCATGTGGAGCAAAGGCAGCAATTGAATTAATTTATAATTTCCTTCAGTAAGTCCCCTGGGAACTGCTCCTGCTTTCCAGCCTCCTGACTTCTCACGTTTAAAGTGATGAAAGGAAATTAGATCACCTTTGATCGCCCCACCACAGCACAAGCCACCAGGAGCATGTTCATCACCTTTCAACAGACCCTTTGTTTTTTAAGACCTGGGGGAGAATGGAAGGTAAGACTGCCACAGCAATAGTCCCAACCCATGCAAAGGATGGGGACCTCTGGTCCCAGAGGCAGAGTCCCCTCCTCCACATTTCCCATTTCTGAGTACAGGGCAATTGTCATTTATGAAAGGTGCAAGAACCACCAGTTGCCCATATTACAGGCTTTGCAATAAAGGCAGGGCACTTCTTTTTTAATTTCAGCACCTGGACTCACTGGTTTTTCAGTGAAGGTTAAATTATATTGCTGTCTGAGGAGGGGTTTTCAAACTATCTGAAAGACGCCAACAAAATATGGAGAAGCAAATCCTCCTTTCCCTCCTGCCTTTTTTTTTTTTTTAGCATTTCCAAGTTTGAGTGCATGCCTTCCTCATACAACTGTATTAGGTGCCTTAGTTGCCTGCAGGGTGAAATCAACTCCTCTTTTTATAAAAAATTCTAGATTTGCTTTGCAAATAGTTCCAAAGTCATAATGCAGTGAGAGAGGTTTTGCTGCTTGTCCTCTTCCCCAGTGATGCACTGATTGATCATCCTATTCATAAACTTATTTCTTGCTTCAAATGAAGTGAAATAACATGGGAAATAAGCTGGGATCTATAGATTGTTCATAATTGATTTGATGCAAATATTTGATAGTTCTGAAACTCAGTCATTTCAGCAGATTGCAAAATATTTCTCAGTACTCACCCAGAAACTGTTTGGGGTTTTTTCTCCTACAAAATTGCCTCTCTCTCGAGCCTTTACTCCGAAAGTTCCAGCAAGTGGACACAAAACTTTCAGGAGGTAAATTGGCTGCATTTTTTTCATCTAGACTGTCTTTCAAGATTTCTTATTAAATGGTTTGGTGCTTTTGCCAAGATCTACTTTCCAAATAAGTGTTGTTCATTTGCTCTGTTGAAAGAGTTTGTTGTTGTTTTGAGGGGGGGGGGGGAGAACTATATTAAATTAGGACTACAAAAGAAATATTTTTGCCAATGGTTCCCCATTAGAAATGATATGACAGGGAGTCTGACTTATATGGGAAATGAGATGTATTCTCCAAACGACAGATCACATGTGCCACACTGCCAGTTTCACCAACTAATTATACTTCCATATCCTACCACAAAAATAAAATAAAAATTTTAATTTTACCAACATTCTCCATTTCTGGACAATTTTCATTCTGACAGTTTCCATTAAAAAAAAATCATCACTTTCTGTCGGCAAGGTAAAAAAATAATTTTTGACCAGTCCCTGAGCAACACAGCTGACATACAAGAAAGTCATGTGAAATCCTCCTGTGACAGGCAGGAGTTGTTATTAGCTCCACAGACCTCCAGGCAGGAAGTAGCCACCTTCTTATTGTTTAAGTCAAACAGAGAAATGATGTCTCTTTGGGCGAACTCAGTCCCCAGTGACCACATAAATTTCTAAAGTTACAACAATCTGTTAAAAAGAATATATATGTATGGTAAAAGAACAGTATGTGTATATATATAAAAATCTTGAAGCAAACTCTGTTGCTGGGAGCTTTCTTCAAATGAGGCACAGCTAACAATTTATACACACAGTCAGCACTGTGTGTATTACTTCACAGCCTGGAGTGGCTAGTAGTTGTTGTGAAGCTATGAGAGATGTTTCATGCTCCAAAGACCTTACAGGCAAACAGGGGATTGAACTAAGAATATTGTATGAAGTGTCATCACCATTGAGAGATGAGAAACCTCAATAGAAGGAGATGAAGTGATGTGACCAGGAGCACACCAAAAGTCAGTGGCAGAGCAGTGACCCTGGGCCAGAGACAAACTCCTCCCTGCCGTAATCACAACTTGAGTGTTGTCAGGACTTGTGATGTGACAGATCAGATTCAATTACGGGAAACAGCTCCTTGGGTCTTTAAAGACATTGGAAAATTCAGCAAAGTCCAGCAAAGCCTCTGGACAACTTAAACAAGAAAACACCCTGTCTCATCAGGGTCAGCTTAATTATAGTGGGCCAGAGCAGGAGGATAAAACTGGTAGTCTGGGGATAATACTTACAATTCACACTTTCCCTTCAAAGAGTATATTCACGGTTTTCCATCTCAGTGTGGGGGCAGGCAGCTTTGCCCAGCATACATCTAAGCCTGCCTTCCCACAAGAGCAGCTCTTCAGCCCCTCTGGAAACACGCTGTAGCAAAAGGCAGGGAGGAACGGGTCCCCAGGCGCTGTAGATGACCTGCTCTCCTGCCCTGTAGCACCAGACCAGACAGCCTCCCCATCCAGATTGATGAATAACCCTTCCGATCCATAAATGAGAGTTGCAGCACCTCTGGCGAGCTCTGGAGCAGCCCTCCTCCCTCCCAGCCAGAGGACGATGGACGGATAGCGGTGCTCTCGCGTACAGAAGCCATAGGAACACATAATTGTTGTGGCACGGTGTGATGCTAGGGCACTATTTTTTTCGGCGATGTGGAGGAGAAAAGGGAATCACAGCTGAGTGAGGGCGGACTAGAGGTATGCATGCTCGGAGCAGGGCTAGTCAGTGTATTCAGGAATGTCCTGGAAAGGACATTAGGCAGCAAGGTGACAAGGTTTGCTGGCAATTCTGTTTTTCAGTGTAGTCATACTGAGAAGAGCAGCAGAAGGGCCCTTGAGACTGAAAGAGCAGTAGAAAAACCCCGTGTTTGTGCTATTTAAGGCCAGAGCAGAGACTTAGACTGTCACCATGGTCCAATCCCCTGCACAACTCGGGCTGAGACACCTCACCCTATTACCTTTCTCCTGAGCCCACAAGCTGTCTTGGTAAAGACTGTGATGCCCAGAATAACCCAGCCCTCAGGATGAACATGGAGATACTGAGATGAGTCTAACGTTTCACTGATGGTTTACTCCAGCTGGAGACCCATGTCCATTTGTGAGGACAAGCAGCAGCAGCTGAGGTGGGCTTCCTGAGGTGACCCTCAGACACGCTTAAATATCTCTCCTAAAATATTTTGGATGTTTGGCATTTGTGTCTAAAATTAGACCTCGTTGCTGCCAGGAAATAAAAATTGCGTAAGAGTCTGGGCTCCTCCTCGGTGTGTACCGGCAGAGGGTGTGAGAGGCTCATGTCCACAGGTTCATGCCAAGCTTCGGTCAGCTTGCTTATACGCGTGCAAAGGACCGTCTTTCATTGCTGCTTGCACGGCAGGGGACTGGAGTGGATGCCCCGTCCTGTGCTCACCCTGTGCCTTGGAAAGGGGTGGCGTTTTCAAGGATCTGTGCTGAGGGCTGGAAGTGTTTCGCCCTCACCCAAGCCCTTTCTTAAAACATGATGCCTTTTTGTTTCTTACGGTCTCCCTCAGGCATAAGGTAAGTTAGGGGTGTAAATGAGGAAATTAAGACTCTAGAGGAACAGTTCTGAATTACAAACTGGGTGGCAAAACACAAAGAAAGAGGCAGCTGCCCTAGGAGAGGAAGCTGAAGACATTCAGGAGCAGATCCTCACCCCACCAAGATGCTGACTTCCTGAGCCCTAGCTCAGCCTGTACCAGCTGAGGGAGCTGTTAAGTATTGGGGTGAAAACCCCATGTGGCCATTGCTTTCGCTGCTAATAGACTCCCACCGACTTTGACCTCAGTGCAGAGAGGCCAAGCACTTGCCATAGATCTTATTCCTCCAGCCTTCAGGCAGAAGGGATGCTTTCTGTCAGGCTTTCCTCCAGGTTCAGTTTTCCTGTTCCCCTCTATCACCTGTCGACAATTCGCAGTCAAATTTGGCCCCTCTTCTTCAAGAAATGAGATGTGTTAGTAATCCTGTCTCTGGATCTCAGAGGTCTTTTGGGTGTTTCTTGCCTGTTGAGCTGTTTGAGCTCACTTCCGCAGAGGAGTAGCAGTCCTCACGATGCTGAACTCCTAAATATTTCATAGAGAGAGGTGGCTGAGGAGAGGAGACAGAAACCTGAATTAGTGCACCCACAGACAGAGAAGCTTCTGCCTGTCATGAAACACTAGGGAGACAGCCACGGAGAGAGACCATATGTGTAAAATCCATGGGAAATCTGATTGCGTAAGCCTAGGAGCTCACAATTTTGCTTGGGTTTTGTCACCTTTTACAATTTACAATCGCATTAATACACACATCTGTGTTTAAGAGTTAAATTATTGAACTTCACTCAAGCCAACGCATCTGGAACAAAAAAGGTGTGGTAAAAAGAAAGGTCACCGAAAGCCACTGTATCTGTGATAACTGAATATATATTTCAGAGCCCAACTCTGCACTTTGTGTGCTGTGCCTGATGATTGCTGAAGGTGCAGAGAGTCCAGAAGTTAGTCTGTGAATGGCTAACATGGGTTATAAAGAAAATAAGGGAAATATAAAGAAAATAACTGGAAAAATAAATGTTTAGGAATAGCTGAGATAGGGTACAGGGGCTTTCAACTGCACCAGAACCAAGCACTAGGAAGCCCACCATCCTGCCTCCATCAGTGCCCTAACTTGGGTGCAGGAGAAAGGCAGGAGAGGCTCAGCAGGTAACTTTTATGTAGTAACTGTCATGCAGAGAGCACAGATTCCCAGAGCTGGCATTATGCCAATAGCCGAGGTGGCGTGTATCCCTACTTTATCTGCTGGCTTTGAAACTAAGAAATTTTTCTGGAGAGCGTAATCAGCATTCCAGGTGTCAGTACACAACTACCTGTGGGATTTATCATCCTCAAAAGGAAGACTTTGCCTCCAATACCATGGGGGAAAAAAAAAAGCAAAAATTGCCATTCTCCCTGGGGCAAAGTTTAAAAAGAAATTGTAAGACAGACAGCTTCCCCTCCTATTTTCTAGTACTTCTGAGAAATAGGAAAACAGGGTAATTTGTATGTTTAAAATCCTCAGCGTATGCTAACACCAGTTCTGTCTGACTCTATTTCTGTTTATGTATTTAGTGCCAGCTATTGGGAGCAAGAGAAGCAGTACCAATCCACCGGTACGGATATTGGTAGTACCCGCATGCAGCATGGCTGCAATGCACATGCGTGCAATTACATGCCATACTGGCCCTTTTCAAGATGCATTTATTGGTACTTGCCACAAATCAATTACGTTGCACAACGACTTTCAGCCATTACGTCCACACATGCACAAAGCAAATAATCTTGGGTTAGTTTTTCTCACAAATCAGCTCTTAAATCTTTCATGAACACCTGGCACACCATTATTGTTGACCTACGGAGGTGAGAAAAGTCTGGCTGGATTTACCAGAGGATGGGCTCAGAAAGGAATTGCAGGAAGTTTAAATATTTGCTGAAGGATTAAATTAAATGGAGTTCAAGAAATGTATCCACTTCTGATTGATAGAGTTTAAGAATATGAAGTTTAAGCAAAAAAAAAACTCTTCTTGCCTAACCCTTAGGGAAAGCAGGAATGAATGAATTGTTGATTACCCCATATTTCTTCCTCTTAGAAAATCTCATATTATCTAAAAAGCACCAAACAAATTATAGAATCATAGAACCATAGAACAGTCCAGGTTGGAAGGGGCCTTGAAAGATAATCTGGTCCAACCTCTTGTGGGAAAAGCAGTCTAGATGAGATTACCCAGCACCTTGTCCAATTGCATCTTGAAAACTTCCAGCAACAGGTACTCTACCACGTCCCTGGGAAGGTTGTTCCAGTGAATGATTGTTCTTACTGTAAAAAATTACTTTCTTATGTAGAGATGTCTTTTCCTCCTTTATCACTGAGCCATCTGAAGTTGAGTTATACTGAACAAGTTTTGCCCCCACCTCTAATTTAGACCTTCCTGCCTCGACTCTCCACCATATGAAATCTAATTTCTTCCCAAAACAATTTTAAAAAATTCCTAGCCCAGACTCATCCTGCTGGGGCTGTATCTGGTTGCATAGTCCACTCTATTATAACACTACAAAGGGAAATGAAGGTATGATGGATTATTTGCCAACTCTGTGTCCAGCTGTTGAAAACCATGCAACAATTCAGCAGCCGGACCAAGCAAAAAGGTGCGGTTTGCTGCTGTCCAGGCCTTCCCATCAACACTTGTCCTGTGCCTCAAAAAATCTTGCTGGCATCAAGACACAGAGACCCCAAAAACATCAGCAATCCGTGACCTAGAAAGGAAAAAGTAGGGAAACCCAGTAGAGCAGCAAGAGTGTATGCCAAAGCAAACCTGCGTCACTAGGAGAGTCAAAGAGTTCAACCCCAACCAAACCTGCAGCAAATTTGCAGCAAAGAGTTTCTGACTGTGTTTTCCTCCAGACATCAAGATTGTCTGGGACTGGAGCACTTGCCCTAGAAGGATACACTGAAGGAGCTGTGTTTGTTCAACCTGGTGGAGAGATGGCTGAAGGGTACCTGACAGCATGCCCCCAAGTACCTGAAGGATGTTGAGGATGTTGAGGATGTTGAGGAGGCAGAGACCAACTTCACGCTAGTCCGTGGAGGCAACAGGAATAAGTTGAAATTATAGGTTCCAGCTGGAATTAAGGAAAAAGACTTTACTATAAGGATAGTCAAGCACTGTAATGGGTTGCCCAAAGAGATGATTGAGTCTCCGTCCATGCAGAATTTCAAAATCCAACAGGACAAAGCCCAAAGCACCCTGGTCTGAATTCACTGTTGACACATCCTGGACTATAGACCTCCGGTGGTCTCTGCCAATCTGAATGACCCTCTGATCTTCTGCAATATGCTAACATCACTGCTCTCCTGGATAGAAAGTTTTTTTCCCATTTTTACTTCTGTCCGTGCTCTTCTCTCTGCCTGTGGTCTGGCTCCTAAAGGGTGAACACTACAGGCCAAGACCTGGTCTGACTGCTCTGTTCAGAAAGAAGAAATATTTGCTTATTGTTGCTCTACCTGAAATCATATGAGAACATGCTTCATCTCATTGCTAATTTAAGAAGTGGGGATTCTGCACCAGGTATATAAAGTTCTGAGCTGGTGGGCAAGTTGCTGTCAAATGGGTTTGCACCATCAGGACTCAAATCCTCCAGGTACCTGCTGCTGAGTGGCACAGTGCTGTTTAAAAGTTACATCACTTTAAAAGACATCACTCCAAAGTCAAGCAGAGAAAATACCAATTTTAAAGTGTTGGAGGAATTTGTGTTGGACTATGCTTGTAAATCCAGATAGGAACACTCCTGAGTCATAGCAGTAACTGCTTATTTCCTCCTAATAAAGTAGTTATGGTTGTGATTGATGAGTTGATGAATTCTGCTTATAAAACTGAGACAGCTTTTACTAACTATGTGCATCACAGGCATCTCATCATCCTATACATTGTCCAGTGTGCTATAAGCTGCAGCAAAGGGAAGCTTTGTGTGTGCTTGACTGGCTTGAAGCCAGGAAACTGGAAAAGAGGGAAAAGAATGTTCATTCTACTGGGACAAAACCAAAGAGGAGAGGTAGGAAAAGGCATCCCTTAATCATGAGTCTAACAGGAGGGGATGATGCCAGAGAGGTTCAGGGTGCATTTGGCTGAAGATGCCACGTTAAAGACATGCCCATGTATTTTGAGGTGAGGGGACTTTGCCACTCTTCATCCCAGGCAGCGTGCCCAGGGGGACTGCTCAGCCAAGCTCTGCAGGGACCAGGACATACCCAGGAGGGGAGAAGTTGCCCTCGGAGGGCACCTGGGCACGTCGGGACAAGCTCTGCTCTCTCCGGGCTCCCTACAGCCCACACCGAGCACCTCCCTGCCCCAGCACGGAGGTCCTGCTGCCACTGACAGCAGCGAGGAGCAGCCCCAGAGCCATGCTCCTTGGTGCTCATCACCCCTCGCAGGCAGGCAAGCACAGGAGAAGCCTCCCAGGGCCGACAGCGTCACAGGGGACATAATAAAGTCAACTTGCTGGGAACACTTCCCATGATAAAAGTCACCTCTCTGCACCAAGAATAAAACAGCGCTGGGAAGCACTTTGGCTGCTTGAATCCAGCCCCCACGGTCCGGTGTCGAAGGGAGCTGGCGATGAAAGGGCGTCAGGGGAAGGACTAAGCGGGTCTGCATAACTGCAGCCGTGGGAATAGCTGTAACCACGCGGATCAGCAACGCTCACCCGTCCATGGGGAACAAGACTTTTCCCATCACCTGCTGATGGGGAAAATCTACCTTTCGCCACGCGAAGCTGGTGGCTGCTGAAAGATTTTAACCAATGCAGATGGGAAGTAGCGTCCTGTTTCCCGTTGCAGCGCCTGGTTTCGGTGCTACACGCGTTAAGACAGTGTGAAGAAGGGTAATGCTGTATGTATGGAAATAGGAATATGTCAGGAACACATGGCAGAGTCAGCTGTGGGAGGTGGGTTTATGATTCAAAGACCCTGGGTAGCCGAGGCTACAAAATACCTAGGTTTCATTTTTTTTTAATGTAATCTTAATGCCTTTTTAGACGTGCTTCATGGATCCTTTCCAAAATAAGGAAAAAAACTTTTTTATCTTCACAGAGGACAGTTGCACGACAAAAGGGCTGCTGCAAGACTGAGTTTGGGGCTGAGAGAGAGAGATAAGCTGTATTCCCTCAGGAGAGGACCTGTGTTACTCATGGTTTTTCTATCTGCATCGTCCATCCTTCCCTTCCTTCTCCAGCCTTGGGGCTTTCCTGATGAGCTCTCCAGGAGGAAAAGCTCAGTTTTGAGTGTTGTTGTTACTGCCCTATTTCCCCTTTGTGAGGAGACGGACATGGACATTTCTGGCCTGGCTTTTGGACTTCTCCTTACGGCAAGGTCAACAGAAGCCACGTCGCACCCCATTTACCAGTGCTGCAGGACGGACGCGCCCTGGAGGCACCCGTGGACGCAAGGGGTGGAAAAAGCATCCAGCTGCGAACATTACACGGGGATGGGAACCACAGGGCTGGAGGGAGGGACGCGAGGGGAGAGACATCAGCAAGCAACGGGAGAGGGGCAAGGGGACACGCAAAGTCACAGTGCAGTCGCTCGGCCGTGGGCGCACAGCCGAAGGAAGCTCAGGGCTGTATGGGGAGCTGCAAGAGCGGAACAGCTCGTGCCTTCGCTCGGCTGTGGAAGGTCCCTGCGCACATGCGCGCCCGTGGCCTGCTCAGCGGGAGACTGGGTGATACAATTTGCTGTGAGAATGTAATTCATTAAATGTAGGAAGAAAAAAGGATGCATAATAACTTCGCTGGAAATAATGTAGTTTTGAAGGTGCTGACATGAATCACAAATTGCCTGAAATTTGTTCGATAGAAATGAGTGGCTCAGAGTAGTTGAGATGTTTCATTTCACCTTTTTTTTTTAATGCATATGCTTCCATTCTTCTTTTTGAAAAGAGACCTTTATTTCATTTTCATATTTTTAAAGGAATAATAGAAAGAGTTAAATAACCTGAAAGTTAAATGAAGTATTTTATCACAAGACAGATGTTGCAAAAAGAGAGAAGCAGGATTTTCTTTCCTTATGGCTGTTAATTTTACCTCTGAACATGGGCACCTTTTCAAACCCATATATCCTTCAGCTGAGGATACCCTTAGCACTGCAGGGCTGACTTCTGCTGGACTCTACAGGCCCAATTGAGGCAAGTCAGCAGCATGCCTACAAATGACAAAGGCTAGTTATTACCAAGAGAAAACCAGGGGGTCCAAGGTATAATGATCACCTGAAGAGGCACACTACTTGTCTATGGTCTCTTTTACACTCTGTGCCCTCAAGGAACAGCTACGATGGCTGCAAAGTTGATGAAAATTGTTTTTCCACTAGAAAGGAAGGACTTCAAGCAATTAAGTCCTCTTGAAACACCACAGTAGGAACAGAAAATAATCTTTTAGGAGGTCAATGGCAGTCCTTTCATAGGGACACACAAGAAGCCAAAACCATTGCAAAAATATAAAGCACTTATTTAACCCCAGCAGTGACCCCAGCACACCGGGTTCCCCGCAGCAACATGAAACATAGACCTTCGGGGCTTTGCGCTGCAAAAAAATGTCCTGGCTTGTGCAGACAAAATGTAAGCATTGATGCGTGAAGCTTGCAGAGACGGATCAAAAAGTCCTCGGAAGGACGAACGTTACACGACTACCAGGTGCAAGGCAAAACCTCATTCCCTGTTCATCGGTGTGGGACTGTGTTACATGAGCTAATGCTGGCTGAGGTAACAAGGGGCGCGGGAAGGACAGCAAAGCCAAGGCACCATGGGGAGTGGAGCGCTGTGTTGTATTCAGCCTCATACCCTTCCTGTAGCCCAGCACTCAGGTGTGGAAGCCCAAGACTGACTTTGGGAAAATGTCCTCCTATTTTGTGAGCGTAATTTATAGTCACAGAGGGCTGAAACTGAGGGAACCTTTGACTTCGTGCCCAAATATCATAACCAAAGGCAGTTATTTGTCCCAGGGGTGTATTAGCCATACGGTACGTCCATATCCTCTGGATCTGAATTGCAAATTCTCACACACATATCCCCTCCCTGAATCAGTGCACGGCGTTAAAGTGAGCATCATCTGCTGCACCCTGCTCTGTGCTCGTGGGACTATCACCTAGTGAGAGCAATCCTGGCCCTTCTGTATGGGGCTTTTCTTTTTTTAAATGGAATAACTTTGGGGCTTTCAGTAGAGGTACTTTTCCCTCCACTCTCATCCTCAGAAATGTTTTAAAAGGAGTTTTTCCCCTCAATACTCAGCACATATAAGGGCTGAAAAGTTACAGCCCAGGCCAATAATGGAAGTGAACAATTGCAGCAGCTATTCTCTGAAAACATTAGCAGCAGAGGTTATTGCTTCTTCAATCTTAATTGATATAACTATGCAAATGTGATTTTACTCCTTCCTGCTTCTTCCTCCCCCTCCCAAAATAAAAAAGTTTATGAATTATGGGATATCAGTTTGCAACAAAAGTGACATCTTACGTTTGTGATCATCTGAAACCAGTATTATGAAGGACAACAAAATTTTGATTTAAAAATCTAATTCAACAGGAAACATTTATCATTGCAAATCATTTATTTGCAATTAAAACATTGAAGATATTTTTCATCTCGGTGTCTCACTTCAGAACAAAAAGCAATTGCAAACCAACTGCCTTCCGCTCGCAAGCTCTTGGAAATAACTCCCCAAGGCCCTGAGGAACAACGTTTTCAAACCCATCTCAGCTGACACCCTGACTACCCTTCTGCACTGGGGAGACTTAAGAACACTACAATCCAAAGGCCCGTCACTTTTATTAAGATGAAAAATTAAATAACGTGAAATCCGTACTGTGCTGTCAAACTTCTGCCTCCTAGACTTCTGCCAGATCCAACCTACAGCTGGCTGGGCATCCACTCGTCAAGCACGCTTGCGCTCAACCGTACTGCAGCATTTCTCACATCAGCGCCAGAGACAACCTTCCTGCAAGAGATACAGGGAAATACACCGGAGCAGTGACCTTTCCTTCCACGGCACTGCCAACGCTCCTGGACTGACCCTGACCTGCCCTCTCCCCCAGCTCCCTCCTTGGGGATGCGGGAGACTCAAGGGCCGGTCCCTACGCGGGTATGGCGTTCACGAATTCCCTTCCTGAGCAACAGAAGAGGAACATCGAGGTTTTCCCCAAGCCAGTAATCCACGATCAGACCTTTCTTGCTGGAGCTGCTCTGCTGCACAGGGGTGACATGGAGCCTAACAGGGAGCAGAGAGGGGAAAGCAGGAGGTGGGCAAGCTGAAAGCTCCTGCTGCCGTCCACCACCCTGCGAGGATGTGGGAGCACGGCCCGGCCACGTTTTCCAGGAGTCCCGATGGAAAGGTCATTGCTCCCCAAGAGCAGGAAGCAGAGCCGCCGTGCCAAGAAGGACGTGTTCAGGGGGAAAAGGCAACGTCAGAGAGCGGTGAACCACACTGCCATTTTTCAACAGCTTCGTTGTTCGATAGTCTCCGGTGTCAATCAGAAAAAACGTTTCAACTACAGCTCTCCTCTGCACAACCATCTTTAAGACTTCTGCCAACTGCCATGGCACGTCTGGCTCGCCAAGGAGAAGCAGGAAAACGTCTAAGCAAAGAGATCAAGGGATCCAATCCCCCAAACTTTTAACTTCTCTGATGAAACAGTCGAGGCTGAGGCTCTGCAGGTTCATTCACGCTAGGGTGAAGCCGCCCGCTAAACCCCCGGCGTTTCTGCAGGCCGTCGGGGAGGTGTCGCTCCCGGCCTGCCGTGGTCGCCAGCATTTGGTGGTGACCAAAGGAATGAATAATGCATTCTTTGAACAGCAAGGCAGAAAACGATCGTCAGCTGGGGAGGAAACGACACGCTGGCAGCAGCTTGTCCTCTTTACCTAGCTGCACGGGGCTGCAAAAAAATGGGGGTAGAGCGATGCTCGCTTTGCTGTAAGGGGATAGCCAGCCCCACCGAGCAGCAGGAAATAGGTCAGCAGGTCAGAGCTCTTGGCTCTCCCTGATCTTCGCTCCTGCTCTTCCATCCCCAATGCATCCAGGCTCATGGCCTTCGCTGCCACCACCCCCGGTCCCCTTGCTAGGCCGCAGCCTTAAACCCCAAGCCCCTGGCTCGCCTCAGCTGTGCGGCAGAGAGCAGGCCGGCACCCCGGGCCGAGGTCTTTTGCCACATCTGAGTCACACCCGTCCCCGTGACGGCCTGCACGCTCGCACCTTGCTCTGCCTCGAAACACGTGCGTGTGTGCGTTTTGCACACCCCGTCTGTACCTGTCTGCCCTCCTCAGGCACCTGTGTGCCCTGGCAGCCCTGGCCAGCCTGGGTGTGCCCGGCACCCCTTGATGGTACTGCCGAGCGTACGTGATCCAAAACACCCGCACGCAGAGCAAAGCCAGTCTGGCCAAGCCTTCCTTTGCTATCTTACACCCCTCCAACAGCATCTCCTCGCTGGAGGGCCCCCCCCCCCGGAATCGTACTAGCATCCTACTCAGAGTCAAGAGGAGGTGACTCCTCACTACCTCTTATCGCTTCCTCAGTATTCAAACCTCTTTACAGAAGGTTTTCAAAAGCACAGACCTGCTTCAGGTAATTAATTGCACGGTCTTATACGCACAGCAGATGTTGGTAACTTGTTCAGTGGAAAACTTTGAAACAAAACAAAACTGCAATACAAAAAAATGTTTACATTCTTTATGGGAAATTAAGACCTTGCCCTGCCTGAAATTATTCTTTTCCTTTAAGGGGAATGAATAAAGCATATCTTCTAATCATTTTTTAATTCACTGAGAATTGGGAAAGCTTGAACAGGAAAATAAGGCAAACACCTCAGCTATTTATAGTCAAATATTCATTGAAAATTTTCCAGGCATCAGCAGCACTATATAACAAAAACGATCCTAAAATTTCAACTCTACAGGTGGGTTTGCTTCAGGGAAACTTATTATCATTATGTTTCAATGTTTCTTTCCAGAACTTCATACATAATCATAGCATTTTGTACACTGGCATGAAAGTGCATAAGCAGAAAGACACTGATGCTGTATAACACAATTAATTTCTCCAAAGTAGTAAATTGACCCATGTGTCATGAAGGTCAGCTTGAGAGAGTTAGAAAACGTTCCTCTGCAAAAATTGAAAATTGCTTGTATTATTATGAGGCTGTTTGTTTATTCTGCGGGTGCCAGAACATATTAAAAATTACCCCATATTGAGAAAATGGCCCCAACAAATCAGAGCTCAGCTCCTGTGTAACCACAGCCGTGAATGCTTATATCTACTCAAATGGGTTTGGACCTTTTTTGTCTGGAGGGAGGGTAAGGAGCGCCTCACTATCAATCAATCATCACCGTTTTACAGACGGGGAAACTAAGGCATGGAAAGATGAAGCAACTTGCCTGAGACGACCCAAAAAGCCAGCAGCAGAGCCAGAAAGTGAAACTGAGTCTCTTAAGATCCAGCCCTGGGCGCTGGGACACACTGTCCCCTGGGAAGCAATTTGGCTCCCTGTCACCTCCACCAAGGCTCTCTGCCAAGCTGAGAACCACCCACAGGCCAACCTGGCCAACGTGCAGACCTCAGCACTGACAAAGGGCCTTGTAAAACCTGCAGTGGACCTAACTGTTCCCTGCAGCAGTCAGAGATACACGGACCTGCATGTTTGCTTTTGGGTGAACGTGGAGAAGTCAAACATTAGCAACCACAATATCATCCTGAAGGTCACCAACTCTGAACAGGGCATCCTCCACCCTCTAAAACTCTGGAGTGGCAGAAGAGCACAGCAGTGGCACAACAGCCTGAAGCTATGCAATGCGTACCGCATATGGACCTACTGCTACCATTCTCAAATAGGATAAAACACGGACCTCGCCCTGCAAGAGGGCCAGAAAAGCCAGAGCACCAAGGATCATATCTGTGGAAATGTGGCATTCACAACTGGAGTCACAGATTAATGCAAGCTTGCAGAGATTTGGTCATGGGATCATGCAATGGGAGATCTCTGGTCCCATGCAATGCTGAGAGCAGGGCCAGCTCGAGCAGGTTGCTCATGGACCTGCCTCGTCAGGTTTTGAACATCTCCAAGGATGGAGACATCAGAGCCTCTCCGTTGCACTGCTTGGCTGTGGCAGTGCTTGGCTGACCTCATGGGGAAATCTTGTTTCAGTCTATGCCTGCTCACTCTCATCTTCACACTATGCACCGCTGTGAAGAGCCCAGACCCTTCTAGATGACCTCTGTGTAGTACTGGGAATCCGCTTGTACCAGTGCATCCCTTCTCCATGCTGAACCTCACACTACAAGCGCTCCAGCCCAACCACCTCGCTGGCATGCGAGACCTGGGGCCGTACCACAGCACCACAGAAACGTGCAGAAGACAAAAATCTTCCCCTGTGCAAAAGGGATGGGCCAGGATTCGGATTCGTCCTGCTCCATGAACATCACCGTGCACACAATCCATTTTCTCCTGATTCATCTACCACTCCACCGCCCCAGTTACTCTGCAAGAAGCCAGATGAACGTGGAACACATTTCCCTGTAGGATCGGCCATTGATCTTTCATTGGCAGTCCCCCGGCTCCCGACAAAACAGTCTGTTCAGGCCTCCAGGACTGGAATTCTGGAGAGATTTTACTCCAGCTCCAGCACAGCCCAGTAAATGTGATTTGTGCCATTGCGAGTAAAAGGCCGTGAGCTTTCTACTGCCCGGACAGTGCAGGATCTCAGGGCGTGCCTTGGTCCAAGCTAATTTTGCCTTCGTTTAGCTGTGACACTAGGTGTGAGGCCAAGTGCATGCAAGAGTGAGACCTGAGGTCCCAGTCCACAAACACAACCCACGGTGGTCAAAGAGCAGTCGCTACTGGAGTGCAACCTCGTGGACAGGGCAAGCCACCTGTCGAGATGGTTTTCTGTCGAGACATAAAAACTGTGAACGTGGAGAGCAATGCAAAGAAAGAGCATGTAAGCAAATAATGTTAAGAAAATATATAAAAGTAAACCCAAGAGGATGCAAAACCAAGGAGGAATGGACCTCCACCACTACTCTCAGACTCCTGCATGCCAAGATCTCAGGGTAACTCTCTGTGGACACCTAGTTTCTCCATGTGACTCCGACTGAAATCCCAATCGAAGGACCCAGGTGTGGAAGGGTGAGTGTGACACCCACAAAAAGGGATAGATACTGAGAAACTTCTGCATACATTAACCATTTAATTGATGAAGAATTTCTGCTTGAGTTAGAGCAAAGCCCATTAATACTAGCGGAAGTGCACTAATAATAATAATAATACCTTTTTGTGATATTTGGGTCATTAGGGTTTTATGAAGGGCTACAAATAAACACGGTTCAGGCAACACTGACTTGGGCATCCTTACAGGAGTGGTGGCAAGCGGTCAGGGAGAAAAAGTGGCACTACCACCCCCATTCTAACCTCTGCCAAATTTGGATGTGTAAACATCCCCAAAACCCTGCTGCCTCCTTTTCCATCCCTCACAGCACAACAGCAGTCACCCATGGTGGCTGGGAGCATGCCAGTTTGCAAGAACAAATCCTCACGTAAGGTACCGTCTGAAATCCCCCTCCAGATAAGGTGTTATTTTAATACCCAGAGAGCTCTTGCCTTGGAAACCACTGGTACCTGCGTGGGACTCAACTGTGCAAGGTAAAGTTAAGAGCTTAGGAGAACCAAGTAAGCAGAAACCATCCTTGGACATCCTTCATTCTCAGAATAATTTGTTTCTGGTGCATTCTGGAGGTCCCACTTTTTAATGGTACTTTACAATAATAAATATATCATGTTATATAATAATTT
>NW_010511010.1:4337-5841 GCF_000687285.1 Phaethon lepturus | reverse complement strand
TACACTACGCATGCGTGGGGGTCTCGGGTGGCCATCGGTGATCATTTGGGGAGTTAGCCCTCTACTCCTTTTTCCCTTTTATGCTCACGGGTCTCTTGAGGATAATTTCTTCTCCTTGGATGTTTGCCCCTTCTGTTGTCCAGCCAAGCGGTTCCTTCTTACCGTCCTTGTTGGAGCACTCCTGCCAGTCTGTCACCTGCCAGTCTGTCTCTACGCTCAAGGTTAAGATATCTTCTCTGTTCTCTTTAATTTCTCAGTCCTTGCTCTTAACTCTTCTTTGTTTTAGTTTTCAAGAGGTCTGCTTTCCTCATGATTAACTGTTTACGCATAGTTACAATGTTAGCATTGAGGAAATACAGTCTAAGGACTATGAGAGTAGACTGTTAAACATAATCACATAGTTATTAGGCTAAAGAAATCTCTATAAAAGTTAAACTAATCATGTAATCAATAACCTCCCATATATTAAGGAATTTGCAAAACTTAGAGTTGATTAGTGATACATGCTAAAAACTTGTAACTGTTTTAGATCCTTGTTTCAATAGCATAACCCGCCATTCGAGCTCCATCCTTTCCAAAACTACTCCCGTCGGTATACCAAGTGTGTTCAGCTTCCTCCAGCGGCTCCTCCTTAGGTCAGGCCTGCTTACATACACGGTCTCAGTGGTTTCTATACAGTCATGCACAACAGTCTCCATTTTCTGCTTATCACTGTAGAAAAGAAGCAGGGTTTGCAACAGTAGATGTGACAATTTCTACATCATCCTGTTCCATCAGGACTGCTTGGTATTTCAGGAACCTTGATGGCGAGAGCTAATGTCCTTCTTTTTTGTTCCAAAATGGAAGTTACAGCATGGGAAGTGTGCACAATCTTCTTTTGCCCCAAAGTGAATTTTCAGGCTTCTTGAATAATCAAAACAATGGTGGCCATTGCCCGAAGGCATCCTGGAGACATCTTTTTTGGACTTCATCCAGTTGTTTGGTAAAGTACGCTACTGCTTGCTTATGACCCCCCCCAGCCACTGCCCAAGGGCGTCCTGGCCATCCTCGTCTGACTTCATCCAATTGTTTGGTAAAGTACGCTGCTGCTCGCTTATGAGGACCCAGCCTCTGGGCTAGAATTCCCAAAGCCACTCCTTGCCTTTCATACGAGAACAGCCAGAAGGGCTTTGTTATGTCAGGCAATCCCAGAGCTGGAGCCCTCATTAGCTCCACTTTCAGTTCTTTGAATGCCCTCTTAGCTTCATCAGCCCATATTAATTGCGTCTGGCTATTTTTCAGTAGTTCATACAGATGTTTAACCAGAAGTCCATAATTATAGATCCATAACCGGCACCAACCTGTCATTCCTGAAATGGTTCGAAGCTCTGTTACCGTGGTCAATTCTGGACTCCTGCAAATAGCTTCTTTTCGGTCATTCCGAGATGTCTCTGTCCCTTAGAAATCACAAATCCCAGGTATATTACTTCTTTCTTCAAGATCTGGGCATCTCTGTAATGAGACT
>NW_010511010.1:3634-3844 GCF_000687285.1 Phaethon lepturus | reverse complement strand
CAGATGTCCAGCATTTTACCAGCTTCTCAACGCCACAGCTCCTTCTTCTTAAGGTCGAGCCATGCAGAGTGATCCCAACAAATCCCATTTCCCGAAGGTCTTTCCCAGGCCTCTAATTCTTTAGGTAATTGATTTCCAAAGATTGTGGGGCTGTTTTTAAATCCTTGGGGTAGCACTGTCCAGGTTAGCTGGGTTTTCCAATTCAAAGGA
>NW_010511010.1:2632-3433 GCF_000687285.1 Phaethon lepturus | reverse complement strand
GTGGGGCTGTTTTTAAATCCTTGGGGTAGCACTGTCCAGGTTAGCTGGGTTTTTCATCCTGAACTGGGTTTTTCCATTCAAAGGCGATTAAACTGCAGCTTTCAGGGGCCAAGGTGAGGCAAAAGAATGCATCTTTCAGATCTAATACTGTGAACCATTCATAGGTTTCTTTTAAATTAGTCAATAAGGTGTATGGGTTTGCCACTACCAGGTGTAAATCTTCAACTATCTTATTTATTGCCCACGGGTCTTGTGTCAATCTGTAGGCTTTGCCATCAGGCTTTTTGACAGGCAGAATAGGAGTGTTACACTCTCAAGAGCATTCAATTAATAATCCGAATTTTATAATTTCTTCTATAATGCTTTTCACTCTTTGCCTGGCTTCCAATTTCAGGGGATAGTGCTTTACCCTAACAGGCTGTGCTCCCTTTTTAACAACAACCAGTTCTGCATTTTTAGCCTGTCCAGGTATTCCTGAAGCCCATACTCCTGGGTATACCTGGCCTTTTATTTCTTGTATAATTTCTTCTTCCCTAATTTGAGATTCAGTAAGAGCCAAACTTAAAATTTCATCATAGTTCTCTTCTGGTATTTTAAATTCAATTTCTCCATCTCTAAATCCTATTTCAGCATTCAATTGTTCTAATAAGTCCCTTCCCAAAACTGGTTTAGGAGCCTCAGGCAGGCAAAGGAATTTAAGAATCCCTTCACTTTTCCCAATTTTAAATTTTAGTGGTTTCAAAAAGAACGCCTTTTCAGCCTGTCCAGTTGCTCCCACAATATTAACAGTTTGCCTACTCA
>NW_010511010.1:2350-2585 GCF_000687285.1 Phaethon lepturus | reverse complement strand
CCCTAGCTGAACTTTTACCAAGGATTCCATTAGGGAAAATTCCCCTGGTCTCTGTCAATTATATTCCAGGTCGGTAATCGTCACTGACTTGCCCAATCTCAGGCAATCCTTTTTCTAATGTCCCCTTTGCTTACAATAAGCACACTGATCTTTTGGGAGGGGTTGATTTCCCCTAGATGGGGCACTTACGCTACTTCTCATGGCTCCTCTCCTCCCTGTTTCCTGGTGGGGTCCC
>NW_010511010.1:0-2246 GCF_000687285.1 Phaethon lepturus | reverse complement strand
CTTACGCTCCTTCTCATGGCTCCTCCCCTCCCTGTTTCCTGGTGGGTTCCCAGAGGTTCCCTGGCCCCTGTGGTGCGCAAAGCAGCCGCTGTAAGCACTGGCAATTATTTTGCACATTACTCTCTCTCTTTCTAACTATCTCTATTCCAATACACTTGCCAAACAGTCTCCAGCAATTTCTTTAAATCTCTCACATCTGTTCCTTGCACTTTCTGTAACTTTCTCCTGATATCATCCCTCATCTGTCCCAAAACCAGGAATATCAACTTGCCCTTTCCCTCCTGAGGTAGGGTTTAAAGAAGTATATTTCTGCATCCCTTCTTTTAAGTAGTTCAAAAAATAAGTAGGGGGTTCTTTTCTATCTTGCTTAATTTCATACAATTTAGACCAATTTACTGATTTTGGGACAGCATTTCTTATTCCATAAGCAATCCATTCCCTGTACCACATTAATAAGTCCTGGGCTCCTGGCTGGTTAAAGTCCCAACTGGGATTGGTAATGGGAACATGGTTATCCGCTGTTCCCAGAAGAGTTCCAGCCAAAACCAGAGCCTGTACTTTAATTTTCATGAGGCTTGCTTTCCATGTGGTTAACTGTGTACACATAGTTACAGTGTTAGCATTGAGGCAAATACAACCTAAGGACTATGAGAGTAGGCCGTTAAACATAATCACATGGTTATTAGGCTAAGGAATTCTATACTAAAATTAAACTAATGATGTAATCAATAACCTTCCATATATTAAGAAATTTGCAAAACTTAGGGCTGATCAGTTACACATGCTAAAACCTTATACTTGTTTTATATCCTTGTTTCAGTATGTTTAACCTGCAGGAAGGGACTTTGCATTCCCTGGATGTCACTCTTATTCCTGTGAGATGCAGAGCTGCAAGCAGGCAAATGCAGTGGATACAGTGAGGGCTGTGGTGGCTCTGGTGCTGTGAGTGAGCGTGTGATCTCCTGAAGGTGCATGTTAGTACCACAGAGTTAGCCACTTTCTGCACACACTAGCCACTCTCTCCAGAAATACAGAGGGTGCAGCTCCAGCCCTGTTGCTGTGACTAGTGTGGCAAGGAGCCCAGGCATTCCTCAGGTACCCTGGTTTCTGAGTCTGGCTTTTTGTGGTGCATATGGGGATACTGCAACAGCCTGACTTCATGTCAGCCCTATGCCTGAGGTAGGAGTTGCAGGAAAAGGCTGAGAAACTGTGGTCTCAGGGAGAGAATTTAGCTTTAAACATCTGCTTTTTTCCAGAGTGTTTTTAGCATAGAGTGATGGCAGGAGAGATGAATTCCTGGGACATCCTTTTAGAAGCAATGGAGGATTTTGTGTTGGACATGTTCAAGAAGTTCAAGCTTAAATTATCACATACTGATCATGAAGGCACTTACAATCTGTCTAGAGGTTTACCTGAAGAAACGAATGACGCGGTCAGCCTTGCTGACCACACGTGAACACTATGGACTAGACATTGCTGTGGACGTAGCCATCTGTGTGCTGGAAGGGATCAAAGAAAGAGATGCTGCAGCTAAACTGAAGCAGAAGAAACAGCAAAGTGAGGAAATGGGAGATTATGAATACTTTTTCTTTCTTTCTCTTTGACTGGTCCCTGGAAAAAGCATAAGTGACTTCTTAGCAGTGATGAGAGCGAGCAATTTTCAAGCCCTGGGGAAGGGGGAGGAGAGAAATCCAGTGCATTCCTTCCTAGGGAGAGGAACTGCAGGGACTCCTTCCTGCTGCTGCTCTACATGCCCTTTTCAGGGACTTCTGTTCTGATTCTTTTCTTTCTCCCTGGTGTCCAAGCTCTTAGAGAAGGTCTCAGCTGAGATCTCCAGGAAAGGCAACATGGAGCAGAGGTGTAAGGCATGATGTTTCTTGGAGAGAAATATAGGCAGGTTGAAAGAAGAACTCTGGAATCTGCCTGGATTTTCAGGGGGTGGAGAGCATTCACTGTGCTGATGTGCCAGCATCAGTAGCAAATCACTGACTTTGCACTGTCCTCTGGGATTTTAGGCAAGAACTGGGTCCTGGAGGAATCTGCTGCCCCTGAGGATTGTCCATAGAATGCTGTTGCATGAAAGTGCTAATACACATGTTCAATACCTGTTTCAGTTTTGGGTCCTGTAACGTCAGTTGAAAGTAAGTGCCATTTCTGCAGAAACCACTACGCTATGTGCTACTGTTTCATAGAGTCATAGAATGATTAAGATTGCAAAGGACCTTTAAGATCATCGAGTCCAACCA